>NW_021641040.1:0-38788 GCF_900964775.1 Scleropages formosus | reverse complement strand
GTACTGGTACAAGTGATTTCTGTCTACTGGCTGAATTGAATGTTATTTTTTTCCAGGTTTGGTTTTTCTAAACTTCTTCCTCAGTTTTATGTGTTCACTTTCTCCCCCATTTTTAGATTCACGAATCGCTGGAGCGCAAAGTTGCGGACCTTAGAGATGCAAAAGGCCACTGTGTGGTGAAGGAGGCCATTGTTGCCCTGTCGGAAGAAGAGTAAGCGGTTAGTATGCAATGTACAGTTGTCAGTGCATTTTGATTGTTTGTTCCAATTCCAATCTAGTTCCAGTGACTTCTAATACCTTGTTTTAGTTCTACAATAGTGGTTCAATGCATACTTTGCAAGGGAAAGTGCTGGCGCAGCGGGTTTGGCAGGGTCCTCCTCTCTGGTGGATATGGGGTTCGAATTCTGCTTGGGGTGCCTTGTGATGAACCGGCATCCTGTGCTGGCTGTGTCCCTTTCCCCTTGAGCCTTGCACCCTCTGTTGCTGGGGTTGGTGCTGCTGCAACCCCTGCTTGGGATAAGCAGTTTCAGGCTGTGTGAGTAAGTCCCTCTCATATTGCAACACATTATACATATAGTGCATTTGACTAAAAACTACTTTGTCCATCCATCCATCCATCCATCCATCTTCCTCCGCTTTTATCCGGGGCCGGGTCGCGGGGGCAGCAGTCCGAGCAGAGTCCTCCAGACTTCCCTCTCCCCGCACACCTCCTCCAGTTCCTCTGGGGGAACCCCAAGGCGTTCCCAGGCCAGCTGGGAGACATAGTCTCTCCAACGTGTCCTGGGTCTGCCCCGAGGCCTCCTCCCAGTGGGACAAGCCCGGAACACCTCCCCAGGGAGGCGTCCAGGAGGCATCCGGAACAGATGCCCGAGCCACCTCAACTGGCTCCTCTCGATGCGGAGGAGCAGCGGCTCTACTCCGAGCTCCTCCCGGGTGACTGAGCTCCTCACCCTATCCCTAAGGGTGCGCCCAGCCACTCTGCGGAGGAAACTCATTTCTGCCGCTTGTATCCGCGATCTCATTCTTTCGGTCATGATCCAGAGTTCATGACCATAGGTGAGGGTAGGAACGTAGATCGACCGGTAAATTGAGAGCTTCGCCTTACGACTCAGCTCCCTCTTCACCACAACAGACCGGTACAATGACCGCATTACTGCTGACGCCGCACCGATCCGTCTGTCGACCTGCCGCTCCATTTTTCCCTCACTCGTGAACAAGACCCCGAGATACTTAAACTCCTCCACTTGAGGGAGCAACTCCCCCCTAACCCGGAGGGGGCAATCCACCTTTTTCCGACTGAGAACCATGGCCTCGGATTTGGAGGTGCTGATTCTCATCCCCGCCGCTTCGCACTCGGCTGCAAACCTCCCCAGTGCACGCTGCAAGTCTTGACTTGATGAAGCCAACAGGACCACATCGTCCGCAAAAAGCAGAGACGAGATCTCGCGGCCACCAAAACAGACACCCTCCGTTCCCTGGCTGCGCCTAGAAATTCTGTCCATAAAGATAATGAACAGAATCGGTGACAAAGGGCAGCCCTGGCGGAGTCCAACATGCACCGGGAACAGGTCTGACTTACTGCCGGCAATGCGAACCAAGCTCCTGCTCCGGTCATACAGGGAACGAACAGCCCGTAGCAACGAGCCCCGAACCCCATAATCCCGAAGTACCCCCCACAGGATGCCACGAGGGATACGGTCGAATGCCTTCTCCAGGTCCACAAAACACATGTGGACTGGTTGGGCAAACTCCCACGAACCCTCCAGCACCCTAGTGAGGGTATAGAGCTGGTCCAGTGTTCCACGGCCAGGGCGAAAACCGCATTGCTCCTCCAGAATCCGAGGTTCGACTATCGGTCGGATTCTCCTTTCCAGTACCCCGGCATAGACTTTCCCAGGGAGGCTAAGGAGTGTGATCCCCCTATAGCTGGAACACAATCTCCGGTCCCCCTTCTTAAAAAGAGGGACCACCACCCCGGTCTGCCAGTCCAGAGGCACCGTTCCCGAACTCCACGCGATGCTGCAGAGGCGTGTCAGCCAAGACAGCCCCACAACATCCAGAGACTTGAGAAACTCGGGGCGGATCTCATCCACCCCCGGAGCCTTGCCACCGAGGAGTTTTTTGACTACCTCAGCAACTTCAGCCAGGGTAATGGACGAGTCCCCCTCCAAGTCCCCAGCCTCAGCTTCCTCTACGGAAGGCGTGTCGGAGGGATTGAGGAGATCCTCAAAGTACTCCTTCCACCGCCCGAGAACATCCTCAGCTGAGGTCAGCAGCGCACCACTTCCACTGTAAACAGTGTTCGTGGAACACCGCTTCCCCCCTCTGAGTCGCCGGACGGTTTGCCAGAATCTCTTTGAGGCCGACCGAAAGTCTTCCTCCATGGCCTCACCGAACTCCTCCCAAGCCCGAGTTTTTGCCGCGGCGACTGCCAGAGCCGCGCTCCGTTTGGCCCGTCGGTACCTGTCAGCTGCTTCAGGAGTCCCATGAGCCAGCCAGGCCCGATAGAACTCCTTCTTCAGCTTGACGGCATCCCTTACTTCCGGTGTCCACCACCGTGTTCGGGGATTGCCGCCGTGACAGGCGCCGGAGACCTTATGGCCGCAGCTCCGAACCGCCGCCCCGACAATGGAGGCGCGGAACATAGTCCATTCAGACTCAATGTCCCCCACCTCCCTCGGGACCTGGTTGAAGCTCTGTCGGAGGTGGGAGTTGAAGACCTCTCTGACAGGGGCCTCCGCCAAACGTTCCCAACAGACCCTCACTATGCGTTTGGGCCTGCCAGGTCTGTCCAGCTTTTTCCCCTGCCATCGAATCCAACTCACCACCAAGTGGTGATCAGTTGACAGCTCAGCCCCTCTCTTCACCCGAGTGTCCAAGACATATGGCCGAAGGTCAGAAGAAACGACTACAAAGTCGATCATCGACCTCCGACCTAGGGTGTCCTGGTGCCAAGTGCACTGATGGACACCCTTATGCATGAACATGGTGTTCGTTATGGATAAACCGCGACTAGCACAGAAATCCAATAACAACTCACCGCTCGGGTTCAGATCAGGGAGGCCGTTCCTCCCAATCACGCCCCTCCAGGTATCACTGTCGCTGCCCACGTGGGCGTTGAAGTCCCCCAGTAGAACGACAGAGTCCCCAGTGGGAGCGCTTTCCAGCACGCCCCGCAGGGACTCTAAAAAGGCCTGGTACTCTACACTGCCGCTAGGCGCATAAGCACAAACGACAGTGAGAGACCGTTCCCTGACCCGAAGGCGTAGGGAGACGACCCTCTCATTCACCGGGGTAGACTCCAACACATGGCGGCTGAACTGGGGGGCTATTAATAAGCCCACACCAGCCCGCCGCCTCTCACCTTGGGCAACGCCAGAATAGTGGAGAGTCCACCCCCGATCGAGGAGAGTGGTTCCAGAACCCAAGCTGTGAGTGGAAGTGAGCCCGACTATATCTAGACGGTATCTCTCGACTTCCCGCACCAGCTCAGGCTCCTTCCCCGCCAGTGAGGTGACATTCCAAGTCCCAAAAACCAGAGTTGGCGCCCGAGGTTTGGGTCGGCCGGGCACTCGGCCCCGACCACCGCCCAAATCACAATGCACCGGCCCCTTACGGTTTCTCCGGCAGGTGGTGAGCCCACCGAAGAGCGGCTCCACGTCATGGCTTCGGGCTGAGCCCGGCCAGGCCCCGTGGGCATAGACCTGGCCACCAGGCGCTCGCATGCGAGCCCCCCCCCCCAGGCCTGGCTCCAGGGTGGGGCCCCGGTGACCCCATACCGGGCGGGGTAAACGAAAGCCTTGATTTTTCCGTCATAAGGGGTTTTTGAACCGCGCTTTGTCTCGTCTGTCATCCAGGACCTGTCTGCCATGGGAGACCCTACCAGGGGCATATAGCCCCAGACAACATAGCTCCTGGACTCATTCAGGCACTCAAACCCCTCCACCACGGTAAGGTGGCGGTTCACGGAGGAGTACTTTGTGTGGTGTAAAAATTAATATGTTCTAGTGTGATGTGAAAGTTAATATGTTCAGAAAGTGTATGCTGTACCCTGGCTTCATGCACTGTGTGACAGCTTAACGCAATGGGAAATGTTGGTAGGGAAACAAGATCCATCCATCTTCTGTCCCGCTTGTCCTAAAAGGGTTGCGGTGGCAGCAGAGAGAGCAGAGCGGCCCAGCTGCCCCTGTCCCCTGCAACTTCCTCCAGCTCAGCCTGGGAGATCCCCAGCCGTTCCCAGGCCAACTGTGAGATATAATCCCTCCAGCGAGTCCCGGGCTGATGTTGGGGCCTCGCCCCAGTTGGCCGTGCCTGGTATTTCTCCAAAGGGAGGCGTCCAGGGGGCATCCTTATCAGATGCCCGAACCATCTCAACTGGCCCCTCTCAATGTGAAGGAGTAGGGAAACAGGATGCAAAAGAATAACAAGGACAAATTTTTCGGAGTAGATCACTTTTGCATCGGATGCAGGGGAAGTTTCGAGAGTATTGCCACGCCTTGTGATGACTTATATGAGCATGCAAACAAAACAAGGCAACACGAACCAATTAGGGAGAGATATCCAGCTGTCGTGGGGGGTGCAGTGGGTTGGACCACAGTCCTGCTCTCCGGTGGGTCTGGGGTTCGAGTCCCGCTTGGGGTGCCTTGCGGCGGACTGGCGTCCTGTCCTGGGTGTGTCCCCTCCCCCTCCGGCCTTCCGCCCTGTGTTGCTGGGTGGGCTCCGGTTCCCTGCGACCCCGTATAGGACAAGAAAATGTGTGTGTGTGTGTATCCAGCTGTCTGGAGCTCTCCCATCGACCGATATTGTTGTGAAAAGTGTCTGAGTGTTTCGTACTGATCTCCTGCGGCCGACCGAGTCTGGGGGCAGAAAATTTCTTCCACAGGGGACATTGTAAGGGCATCAATATCAAACGAGATAACAGACAAATAAATCACTTTTGGCACTTTGAAACGTTCTCAAAAAGGACTTTTTTACTTTACATTTCTCATGAGAATAAGGAACGGCTGGTTCTTTTGGACTGTTACGTAGTTCTTAGAGCAAGTGGAGTACCACATGACAGAATGACAGCCAACGCAAGTGGGATCATTGGTGGTGGGACCCATACCTGGAGAGAGCCCACAAAAAACCCCAGTAGTTATGAAATTATTTTATCCTAATACTTGATGGCTCTATTAAATGGGACTACTGGTAGTGTAGTGGTTTGAGCTGTAAGAGAAGAGCATTTTGGAAAGTACGGACTGATATAGTTCAACGTAAATAGTTGGTGTTACTGTCTGTTTCTGTACGTAGTCTACCAGTTACTGTTGGAAAAGCCCCGTCTGTTTCTGTTTTCAAATCCCAACTTAAGACTTATATGTTCACTCAGGTATTCCACCTCATAATGTAATTTGACCTGCCTTGGTTGTTTATTTTATCACCTTTACAAAAATGCATTTTAAATTTACTTATGTAACAAATTACTAACTCTGTCCTATCTTCTCGTTGAGCACTACCTCGCTACATAAGACCTGAGGAGGCTGGCCAGTGGTGACATACAAATCCCGTGCTGACAGAGGATGATGTCCATCTGCCATGACGATCGAGATGTTCCATGCCAAGCTGGGGATCCAAGATGCCATTTACCAACATTATAATTACTTGTTAAACACTGGCTTACAAACTGTTACTTTCTAGAATGCCCGGGAGGGGTGGGCAACCACTGGCCCATGGACCCCCCAGAGATTTTTTCTCCCTCAACCTTCAGTTGGGAGTTTTTGTTCCTTTCCCCGGTGGCCAGTACGTATACTTGTAGTTCTATAATAAGTTCTTCATTATGGTAGCCATTAGTTGACTGTCTTCTTTGTTTGTATCAATTTTTCTTGCTGTATGCCTGTGTTAAAGCGCTCTGTGTCACTACGTGAGAAGAGCGCTCTATAAAAAAAAAAAAAAAACAAAAAAAAAATAATAATAATAATAATAATAACATAGTCATGTGTTCTCTTCTGATTGGCTGTGGTTTTGTTTATGCGTACTTTGCCACGGGGGGAGGGGGATTCTGGGGAGTTCGCGCGGCGACCCCCTAACCATTGTGTGGGGAAGGGTGCTTAGAGTGACCTGGGGGAGCTCCCGACTGTTGTGGGACTGTCTGCTATTGTTTTTGTTAAGACAGCTATTGAAACCAGAACAGTGTGTACATGTTTAGTAACTTTGTTGACCAACTGTAGGAAAATGGTGTTGGGTTTGTTTGATTGTGGATTTTAATGTATTGTTTTAGTTGTGTATTATTGATAACTTTATTAAATAAAGTTTGATTAAAAAAAAAAAAAACTGTGTACATGATGTCTACATATATGTCATCTTGCCTGTCTCTGTTGCTGGCAATAGTTATCAATGACTTTATGTCAGCCTGGTGCATGCAAAATGACAATAATACTGCAATACAACAGTGAATAGTACAGTAAGACAATAATGAATTTGTCCCAATAATTTATTTCTGCTTAGAGGGGGAAATGGCCCGAAGACATGATGTTCAGGTTCTCACATAGTGTGTGAGTGTCACGGAGTGAGTACGTTTCACTGATGCCTGGATGAGTAACCCCTTGTACGTAGTGTATCTAGCAGTGTAGTCACCTTGGTGAATAAGGTGTGTGGGCTAGTAACACTACATAATATCCATTGTAAGTTGCTTTGGACAAAAGCATCTGCTAAGTGAATAAATGTAAATGTAATAAATGTAAATGTAGATGATCGCTTCTTGGCCTTTTGGCTAAGATCGAATGTAGTACTGTGGTTTTCTTTTTGCCAGGGGGTATAAGATAGCTTTCTACATCATTCTCAACCCGCCCTTGGGTTGTGCCGAGGGATGAAGCCATCACAGACATCAGCAGGGAGGTTGGCGATGGGAAGGAAGATGATGACAACTACAGCCACAAAGAAGAAGACGACGATGGCCTCGGCGGAGAAGACAACGGCAAGGATTAAGACGACTGTTGGGGGGCAGGTGAGGCTGTCTCCTCCTGGGAAGCAGCATTATGCTGCTTTTCCTGAGGAGTCGCCCACTCTGAAGAGCTCCCCAAAAGAAGAAGGCTCATTAGGGACGTCGGAGCCCCTCGTCGAGGAAGCCGCAACGCCAGCGCTGATTGGAGGATGACCAGTGGTGGAGGTGGTGGCAGCGGCGAAGCTGAATATCGCAGCGGAGCCGACGAGGGAGGAGACGACAATTTTAAGGATGGAAGCGACGACGGCCTCACCTGCAGAACAGGCCGCCAGGCCCGAGAAGAGCCCTGCTGCCCCGGGTGGGTCTCTAGAGGAAGAGGAGCAGTCTGCATTGTTAGTGGTCCCTAGGATGAAGCACACTACTTGCTTCAGATGGCGAAATTCAGGCTCGCCCGTGTCCTGACCCTGAGGCCCCCGACGGGCTTCATCATCCTCCGGCATACTTCACTTTACAAAATAGTCAGGATTACCTCTTTTACCCCCAGCAGCCTCCCTTCTGCAGGCTCTGCCGGGGTCAGGGGCATACAGCAGAAGCGTGCAAAATCAAGAAATGTAGGAACTGCTTAGAGACAGGACATTTTGCCAGAGACTGCAAGGGCCCCCACCGCTGCAACATTTGCAGCAGCGAAGACCACCTGGCCTGTCTCTGTCCGCAGTACAGACCTTCGTATGCAAATGCCTTGTCTGGAAGGGACTGGAGAAGCTCCTGGCAAAGCCAGTGATGTCCAGGGTGCATGCCCTGCCCCTACCTTGGCGGAGATTCGAAAGCGGAAAAAAGGCGATTCAACTCCAAAGAAAAAGGAGAAGTTTGGAAGGGAGGCTGCGGCATCAGAGGGGGGCCCTTTTATTTTTTTTTAATTATTATTCTTATTATTATTATTTAATATTATATTATTTAATATTGAAGTTTTGGAAGAAAAGGAGTTTAGAGAACTTTTTTATGAGAATTTTTCGTTGTGGCAGGATTCCATGGATTTTTACCCCTCAGCAGCTGTTTGGTGGGAAGGGATCAAGGCGAAGGCCAGGACCCTCATCATCACCTATTGTATCCGTCGTGCCGCTTTGCGACTCCAGGATATCAGCTAGCTCGAGGAGGAACTCCAGAGGATTTATTCTTGCCACACTAACGGAGGGACTTTTGATTATGATAGGGCCGTGGAGATAAAGGCTATTTTGAGGCGGCTGCATGAGCAGCAGGCCAAAGCCTTTCTGTTTGGCACCAAAGTTAAGGAGGTAGAGGAGAACGAGAAGTGTACCTCTTACTTTTTTAATAAGGTGAAGGACTTGAAACGTAAGAGAGGTTTTACTTCTCTGAAGAATCAGCACGGCGAGTCCTTTACCGACACCATCCAGATTTTGGAAGTTGCATCCTGTTTTTATAGAAATCTTTTTAAAGTCAGGGAAATGGACCCGGTGACTGAAAGGAGCTTTCTAGATAATTTGACGTCACATGTTCCTGAGGACGCCCTTGGCAACTTAGAGAGCCCCATTACTTTGCACAAGCTGTCGGAGGTGCTTGGCAAAATGAATCGGTGCAAGGTTCCCAGCCTTGATGGTTTAGCAGTGGAATTTTATTCCACGTTCTGGGACGTCTTGGGGCCGATTTTTCTGTGCGTTGTTGAGGAGGTGCTGGGCAGCGGCTTGCTCACTAAGAGTATGAGGACAGGGGTGCTCTCCTTGTTGTACAAGAAAGGTGATAAAGCCGATCTTGCCAACTGGAGACCCCTCACGATGCTTTGATGCAAAGATCATAGCGAAAGTCCTGACTGAGCGCCTGAGGAAGGTAATGGCCGACCTGGTCCACTGGGACCAGACGTGGGGAGTACCCAGGCGTTCTATGTTCTGGAATTTGCACCTGGTCCGGGACGCGATCGCCTGGGCGGAGGACCGAAAGGTCCCCCTCGCGCTGGTCGGTTTGGACCAGGAAAAGGCGTTTGACCGAGTGGATCACCGCTTCCTATTTAATACCTTGAGCAGATTGGGCTTTGGCCCTAACTTCCTGAGGTGGGTACGTGTGCTCTACACTGAGGTAGTCACCATCAATGGCTCCCTCGTGGGTGCCCCAGTGGAGTGGAGTGAGGCAGGGTTGCCCGCTCCTTTATGTTCTTTATATTGAGCCGCTGGCGGTCACCATACGCGCCCACCCAGGGATTGATAGTCTGCTTCTGCGAGGGTCCTCTTAAGGTGTTGGGGTCAACTTTCTTGCAGAAGGTGCAGCCAGGGTTAATTGGGAAGAACGTTTGACCAAAGCCAGATGGAAAATGGGTTTGTGGAGGACAAGGTCCCTCTCCTTAATAAGGAAAATATTGGCGCTGAAGGTGGACATCCTCCCCACTTTGCTCTACCTTGCGCAGGTGCACCCCTTCCCCCGCACGATGTGGAGAGGCCTCCCAAAGGACGTTTTCGATCTCGCCTGGGGGGGCAGGTATGAGTATGCGAGGAGGGAGGTCATGGACCTTCCAAAGGAAGAGGGAGGGAGGGATGTGCCTGATATTCCTCTTAAACTGGATTGTCTCTTCCTCTCCCAGTTATGTAACCGACTGGCAGCTCCGATTGAGCATCCCCACCAGGACTTTGTGCGTCTTTGGTTGGCCCTTCCGATGCGCCAGTTGGTGAAGTCCTGGTCCAACAGCGGGCCTAATGCCGAGACACGGCCCGCCCATTACAGCCAAGCTGTAAAGTGGAGTAAGACCATGGCGGCCAGGGTTGAGGCAGAGACCCTCCTTAAGCACAGGGCCTTCTATAAGATTTGAACTGGTGTTGTATACACAGTAAGTTGCCGGTCAAAGTAGTCCTGTACAGGCACAAACTGACCAGCCACCCACTCTGTCCGCGACTCCAGCGTGGCGAGAGTGAAACTCTCGCACATGCCTTTTGGGACTGCGGGCAGATGCGGGGAGTCTGGCATTTGGTGACTCGCCTGTGCAGGAAGATTGATCCGCAGATGGTACTGACGTACGACAAAGTCTTGGGGGGGATGGGACCCTGGCGTTCAGAAGGCAGCAGCCGCCCGGACGTGGCTGGTGATTAGTGTGGCCAAGCAAATGCTTTGGAACCCCAGAACCCAGCTGGTCCAGACAGAGGTAGACTTGGGCGTCCAGGGTGTGTATCATAAAATCCGGGCCGACCTAACGTTTAGGATGGAGAAAGACATCACTCAGTGGGGTTACTCAGAAGGCAAAGAGAGGTGGAAAGGCTTCTTTTGGCTGTGACCCCACAGGTTTGTGAGAGATCCTCCATCCTGGGGTAAGTAACACACGTCCTTTCGCACTTACAAAACACCGTAACCCCTATTTTTGGTGAATGTAAGTGTTGCGTTTTGTGATGTGTTATATGTTTTATGTTAGGTGTAGGATTTCTCATTTCTATGGCACATTTTATTTATTTTGCACTATTTTAAAAATCTATAGCACTGATTGCACTTTTAAGTAGTCACCTATCAATGACTACGTGTGGGTTGCGTTTGTGTTTTCTTATTTATGTATTTATTGTTATCTATCTATTAATTGACTTTAGTGTAGTGTAGATTTAGTTTTGTTGTGCGGTGCATGTTGTGTTTTAAGTCTGTATATGTACTTTATCATTCACCGACTCTACTAAAACAACAATAGGGGAGACGTGTTGCGAAAAGGGAATCACCCAAAAACAGTAGGTAAGGTGTATGGTAACACCCTGGGAACAGGCCAGGGGATCATCCATCTTGAGCGGTAAATGTTACCGGGTAAGTTTTCCTTTAATTATTTATTAAGTATGGTTTTAAGCCTTGGGGTATGTCCTTTAGTGTTTTACAGGTTCTGCCATGGGGTTCTTATATTAGTTGGTCTTATTGATTTTAGTATTATTTTGAATTTTATTGTTTGCATGGCAGTTTTTAGGATTAATGTATTTATTGAATAAAGATTTTAATTATCAGAAATGATGAATGGAGAAATTTATTCCTATCGAGTAAGACAGTGTGTGGAGGCAGACACCCTTGGGTGGGTTGGTGATCCATTCTGATCCGTAAAAAAAAAAAAAAAACAACATGTAAATGGCCTGGCTGGCACAGCAAGCAGTGGGCAGTGCGAGAGGACGTGGGTTCCAGCCCTCTTCAGTCAGTGTGGAGTTTGCATGTTCTCCCTGTGTCTGTCTGGTTTCCTCCCACAGTCCAAAGACATGCTGTTCAGGTTTCCCCCATAGTGTGTGAGTGACACAGAGAGAGTGTGTTTCACTGATGTATGGATGAGTGAGCCATTGTGTGTAGTGTATCTAGCAGTGTAAGTCACGTTGGTGAATAAGGTGTGTGGTGGAAGTCGCTTTTGGAGAAAAGTGTCTGCTACATAAATGAAAGAACCTTGTGGGTCTGTTCCCCCAGCAGAGGGAGCTGTAGCTGCGCACCACCTGTCGGATTAACGTTGCACTCCGACAGGTCGCGCTGCCTCTTGAAACTTGACAGAAAAAAATATTACAGTAATATAATTTTTTACGTAATCTACGTATAGTTTCGTGATTTATGAGTGATTCCTTGTAACGTGTTTATCCCAAAATGCTTTGCGCTCTTTACATTTTGCATTTTTGCGCACATGGCGCGTGCTAAGAAGCTGCGCACGACTGGCGAAGCCTTATTGTTACCAGATACTAAAGACATTGTCAGGGAGTTATTGGGAGAGGGAGCAGCACGAAAAGTAGAGTGCGTGCTTGTGTCAGACAATAACGCAGTGAGCAGATGCATAGGTGACATGGCCAACAATATTGCTTTGCAGCTTTTACAACAAGTGCAGGCCAACGAATACTGTGGCGCGCGGCGCTCTGGGTTCGGATGGGGCGAAAAAGGACGCGCAGGCAGCGTTCAGGAAGAACGTTTTACTAGAACACCGGCATACGGGGAAATGATGCTCGCGATCCGAGGATCCCATTTCCTCAAGAACCTGCACCTCATTTTATTTTTTTTTTCTTTTTCTTACGGATCAGAATGGGTCACCAGACTACCCAAAGGTGTCTGACTCCACATACTGTCCAAAGCGACAGGAACTAATATCTCCATTCATCATTTCCGATAATTAAAATCTTTATTCAATAAATAAATCCTGAAAAACTGCCATGCCAAAAATAAAATTAAATAAAACAATAAGATCAATAAGTCCAACAAATATGAGAGAAAAAAAAAAAACGCATGGCAGAACCTTTAACACACTAAAAAAAAAAAACCTGCACCTCAAGCCCGCCTTCCCAGCCTGCTTTTTTTTTTTTTCAAACTTTATTTAATAAAGTTATCAATAATACATAGAACCAAAACAATACATTAAAATCCACAATCAAACAAATCCAACACCGTTTTCCTACAGTTGGTCAACAAAATCACAAAGCAACCATTACATAAAATACATTGTCAAGACAAAGTCTTTCCCATAACAATCCCCTTTCTGGCTTCAAAGAATATAACTGACCCCTGTCTTCCCCACACCAACATACCCAAAAGGACTGTCCCAGCCTGCTTAGCACCACCAGGTTGGTTCAGTTTGTTTGTTTTTTCTCCCCCCCCCCCCTCTCATTGGCAAACAGAGACACCCCTTTATTATCCCCTCAAGTCCCCCCCAAGGGTTGCACTCTTTATTCACATTTTCCCCATAATGCAACTATTTACAATAAATGCATTCCCTGCTGGAGGATGTGGTGGTGCAGCATGTTTGGCTGGGTCTCGCTCTCGGTGGGTCTGGGGTTTGAGTCCCGCTTGGGGTGCCTTCCAACTGACTGGAGTCCAGAGTAATGGCTGATTGAAGGTTGTATCTGGAGTTACGATGCGTGAACGGTTACGCCATGGATGGTCTGAAGAGATCTCGAGCAAAGTGGATCTTGAAGAGGTGGGTTTTCAGAGCCTTCTTGAAAACAGACGGAGTTTCTGCAGTCCTGAGTGACAGGGGAGGGTCATGCCACCACAACGGACCCCGAACCGAGAACCTCTGAGCTTTGCCTTTCGTGCGCGGGACCACCAAGCGAGCAGAAGTAGATGAGCGAAGGGGCCCGGCTGGGGTGTGCCGGTTGATCAAGTCCTGTAAATAGCCGGGAGCAGTTCTACTGATGATGCATTTGCACAGAGTAACCAGGGCTTTGAATCTGATACGGGCAGCTATAGGAGGCCAGCGCGGAGAGGTGAGTAGAGGAGATAGATGGGAGCGCTTTGGAAAATCAAACACAAGTCGTGCAGCAGCATTCTGCAGAAGCTGCAGAGGTTTGACGGCATTAGCCGGAAGGCCACACAGAAGAGAGTTGCAGTAGTCCAGACGGGAAGCCAGCATGGCCTGCACAAGGAGTTGGGCGGAGTCACTAGTGAGGTAGGGACGGATCCTAGGAATATTTTTGCAGGATGTGTCTGCAGGACCGGCTTGTGGCTTCAACATGTTGAGAGAATGACAGGCTCGCATCAGTCGTAACTCCCAGACTCTCAGCAAAGGAGCGAGGCGAAAATGAGTGAGGTGTCCAATTTGAGCGAGAGGTCGTGACAGGAGGGCAGGCCAGCTGAGGGGTAAAGAATCTCTGTTTTGGAGAGGTTGAGTTGGAGGCAGTGATCATACATCCGTGAAGAGATGTCCGACAGGCAGGCAGCAATGCGTACGGAGATGTGTGACGCACCAGGTGGAAAGGAGAGGAAGAGCTGGGTATCGTCGGCATAGCAGTGGTATTTGAAACCACGGGAGGCTATGACCAGACCCGGGGGGAGGGGGTGTAGACGGAGAAAAGAAGAGGACCCAGTACCGAGCCCTGCGGAACACCGGTTGAGAGAGGCAGAGGAGAAGAACGAGTGCTCCGCCAGACCGCTTGATAGGACCTGTCAGAGAGGTAGGACTCAAACCCTGTGAGTGCCGCACCTGTGATCCCAAGCCGGTTAAGAGGGGAGAGTAGAACCCGGTGATTTACGGCGTCGAATGCCGCAGACAGATCGAGGAGGATGAGGACCGAGGAGAGGGCGGCAGCTCTAGCAGCTTGGAGAGCATCAGATACCGCCGGAAGGGCGGTCTCGGTGGAGTGGCCAACTTTGAAACCAGACTGACAACCATCAAGGAGATGGCTCCGGCTGAGTTGATCACAGGCTGCCCGCTCAAGGGTTTTTTTGGACAGGAAGGAGAGGAGAGAGACCGGTCTGTAATTTTGAACCGGACTGGGGTCCAGGGAGGATTTCTTTAGCAGAGGCAAAATTAGATAGAGCACTTTTGAAGGCAGCTGGGAAACAGCCAGAAGAGAGTGAGGAGATGAAGAAGGAGAGTTGCGGGAAAATGTTCTGAAGGAGTGATGACAGGACCAGATCAAGCGAGCAGGTGGTGGCTTGGCGCAACATCAGGAGGTCAGCAACTTCAGATTCGGAGAGCGGCTTGAAGTTGGAGAGGACAGCTTTGCAGGGAAGTCCAGCGCGAACCGGGCAGGTCGATGGTGAGAATTTACCAGTGATCGCTTCGACTTTGTCTCAGACAAAACAAAGCAAAGTCTTCAGCGGTGAGAGAAGGTGAGGTGGCGGGGGACACAGATGGGATGAGAAGGTGGCAAAGAGAGTGTGTGGGATGTTTTTTGGATGCAGACTATATTTTGTTTGCGGAGGAAGGAGGTTTTAGCTGAAGAGACAGCAGACTGAAAAGCAGCTAAGAGTGACTGTAAGCATCCAGGTCCGACAGACTTTTGGACTTACGCCATCTTCGCTCTGCCGCCTGCACTTTGGTCCTGTTAGCATGTGACGCATCAGACAGCCACGGGGTAGCAATGGGGCGTGCCGGTCTAGAAGACACAGGGCAGAGAGAGTCGAGGGTGGAAGACAGGGCAGAGAGGAAAGCGTTAGTGGCATCATCTGTAGATAGAGCTGAGAATTGTGGAGCAGAAGGGAGAGCGGCCAGAGTAGCAGAGGCAAAGCAGGAAGGTGAGAGAGATTTTAAGTTGCGGCGAAGGGCGACAACGGGTGCAGGGAAGAGACGAAGAGTTAGCGGTGAGGGACGGTTGAAAGGAAATGAAGAAGTGGTCAGAGACATGCAGCGGCGTCACAGAGAGAATGGGACAGCCACAGGAAAATGCAAGGTCAAGACAGTTGCCCGCTTTGCAAGTAGCAGGGGATTGGGACAGATCAAAGGACTGCAGAGCGACCGCTGAGCCGCAGTCAGAGGCCGACATCGTCACGTATGACCCTTCCTCGTGCAGGCGCAAGAAGGCAGTGGCAACGGGAGTCCTCCGTAGGCCTCTTCAGGCGAGACGCAAAAGGGCAGCGGACCCAGGCAGCAACGCGAGCTTCGGCTGACCGCACAAGCGGGGCTCATCCAGGAGTTGAACCCGGGACCTCTCGCACCCTAAGCGAGAATCATGCCCATAGACCAACAAACCCCACCCTCGCTTGACTTTGCTTTTCGAGTCACCACATGTTACCAAACCATTTCTTCATTTGTTGATCTATTTATTTATTTTTAAGCCCGGTGTCTTCCAAACGTAACATTTTCCTTGGCCCGCCCGCTGGGCAGAGACGCTTCAAGGCGACATGGTCCGCGCACTCTTGTTCGTTTCCCTCCAAGCTGGAGGCGACCTCGCAGCGCGCCCGACTCCGCACGGGAAGGCTGCGCGTCAACGGGTTTTTGCAACCCTGCGGAGCGCGCTAGGTCCTCTGCTTGCGGAGGAACCCTGCAAATTCCGCGAGGTGCCGGTCGCCGAAAAGCGAGCAAAAGCCGCGCTTTTCCCATGCCAAGTCGCAGGGCTCATGGCGCAAAAGGTTAGACTCCCTGCCGCACAGCGTGGGGCTCGAACCCACGATCAAGAGTCTTGCGCTCTACCGACTGAGCTAACCGGGCACACTCGCACTTTGTGGGAAGTGCGCGCAAGCTTAAGTGACCAGGTCTATGCCCACGGGGCCTGGCCGGGCTCAGCCCGAAGCCAAGACGTGGAGCCGCTCTTCGGTGGGCTCACCACCTGCCGGAGAGGGCGTAAGAGGCCGGTGCGTTGTGATTTGCCGAGTGCCCGGCCGACCCAAACCTTGGACACCAACTCTGGCTTTTGGAACTTGGAATGTCACCTCACTGGCGGGGAAGGAGCCTGAGCTAGTGCAGGACGTTGAGAGATACCGTCTAGATATAGTCGGGCTCACTTCCACTCACAGCTTGGGTTCTGGAACCACTCTTCTCGATCAAGGGTGGACTCTCCACTATTCTGGCGTTGCCCAGGGTGAGAAGCGGCGGGCTGGTGCGGGCTTATTAATAGCCCCCCAGTTCAGCCGCCATGTGGTGGAGTCTACCCCGGTGAATGAGAGGGTCGTCTCCCTGCGCCTTCGGGTCAGGGAACGGTCTCTCGCTGTCATTTGTGCTTATGCGCCTAGCGGCAGTGCAGAGTACCCAGCCCTTTTAGAGTCCCTGGGGGGCGTGCTAGAAAGCGCTCCCACTGGGGACTCTGTCGTTCTACTGGGGGACTTTAACGGCCATGTGAGCAGCAACAGTGACACCTGGAGGTGCGTGATTGGGAGGAACGGCACAGAGGTCTTCAACTCCCACCTCCGACAGAGCTTCAACCAGGTCCCAAGGGAGACTGGGGACATTGAGTCCGAATGGACTATGTTCCACACCTCCATTGTCGGGGCGGCGGTTCGGAGCTGCGGCCATAAAGTCTCTGGTGCCTGTCGCGGCAGCAATCCCCGAACACGGTGGTGGACACCGGAGTTAAGGGATGCCATCAAGCTGAAGAAGGAGTTCTATCTGGCCTGGCTGGCTCATGGGACTCCTGAAGCAGCTGACGGGTACCGGCGGGCCAAACGGAACGCGGCTCTGGCAGTCGCCGCGGCAAAGCCTCTGGACTGGCAGACCAGGGTGGTGGTCCCTCTGTTTAAGAAGGGGGACCGGAGATTGTGTTCTAACTATAGGGGGATCACACTCCTTAGCCTCCCTGGGAAAGTCTATGCCGGGGTACTGGAGAGGAGAATCCGACCGATAGTCGAACCTCGGATTCAGGAGGAGCAATGCGGTTTTCGCCCTGGTCATGGAACACCGGACTAGCTCTGTACCCTCAGTAGAGTATTGGAGGGTTCATGGGAGTTTGCCCAATCAGTCCATATGTGTTTTGTGGACCTGGAGAAGGCATTCGACCGTGTCCCTTGTGGGATCCTGTGGGAGGTACTTTGGGATTATGGGGTTCAGGGCTCGCTGCTACGGGCTGTTCGTTCCCTGTATGACCGGAGCAGGAGCTTGGTTCGCATTGCCGGCAGTAAGTCAGACCTGTTCCCGGTGCATGTTGGACTCCGCCAGGGCTGCCCTTTGTCACCGATTCTGCTCATTATCTTTATGGACAGAATTTCTAGGCGCAGCCAGGGAACGGAGGGTGTCTGTTTTGGTGGCTGCAGGATCTCGTCTCTGCTTTTTGCGGACGATATGGTCCTGTTGGCTTCATCAAATCAAGACTTGCAGCGTGCACTGGGGAGGTTTGCAGCCGAGTGCAAAGCGGCGGGGATGAGAATCAACACCTCCAAATCCGAGGCCATGGTTCTCAGTCGGAAAAAGGTGGATTGCCCCCTCCGGGTTAGGGGGGAGTTGCTCCCTCAAGTGGAGGAGTTTAAGTATCTTGGGGTCTTGTTCACGAGTGAGGAAACAATGGAGCGGCAGGTTGACAGACGGATCGGTGCGGCGTCTGCAATAATGAGGTCATTGTACCGGTCTGTTGTGGTGAAGAGGGAGCTGAGTCGTAAGGCGAAGCTCTCAATTTACCGGTCGATCTACGTTCCTACCCTCACCTATGGTCATGAACTTTGGATCATGACCGAAATAATGAGATCGCGGATACAAGCGGCAGAAATGAGTTTCCTCCGCGGAGTGGCTGGGCGCACCCTTAGGGATAGGGTGAGGAGCTCAGTCACCCGGGAGGAACTCGGAGTAGAGCCGCTGCTCCTCTGCATCGAAAGGAGCCAGTTGAGGTGGCTCGGGCACCTGTTCCGGATGCCTCCTGGACGCCTCCCTGGTAAGGTGTTCCAGACATGTCCCACTGGGAGGAGGCCTTGGGGCAGACCCAGGACACGTTGGAGAGACTACGTCTCCCAGCTGGCCTGGAACGCCTTGGGGTTCCCCCAGAGGAGCTGGAGGAGGTGTGCAGGAAGAGGGAAGTCTGGGGGGCTCTGCTTGGACTACTGCACCCGCGACCCAGTCCAGGATAAGCAGAGGAAGATGAGGTGAGATGAGATGAGATGAAATTAGAAAATAAAAAAAAATGGTAAGTCTGCAGAACAGATGTAATATTTTAGCACAACAAAGGCACGCATAACGGACACACACTTCATACCACACATCCCACACTAAAGAAAACATTAACCAAAAAGTACTACAAATTAATACAGTCCGTGCACCACCTGATCGTAATAGAGGGATGGCTTAAAAAGGGAGACTTTCCTAAAGGCATGATGAGACAGGTGAACAAATTAACCCAATTCATTAAACCTTCATCCCCAAAAAACATCATGTCACAGAAAGTGCCAAAGAACACGGAGGCCAGGATGAAAAATAACATATATATCCTCCAGGCTCATTATGAAGGCATAATACACACAAAAACCCACTTCTGACTGAGCTAGTGAGGCAGAATGGGAGGTGGCGGTGAAGTGGGCAAAAAGCACGTACACACTTTCTGAACTGCTTGTCCCGTACGGGGTCGCGGCGAACCTGAGCCAAACACAACAACTCAGGGCAGAAGGCTGGAGGGGGAGGGGACACACACAGGACAGGACACCAGTCTGTCGCAAGGCACCCCAAGCAGGACTCAAACTCCAGACCCACTGGAGAGCAGGACCCAGGCTAACCCACTGCGCCACCACACCCCCCTTGAGTAGATACAGACACATATTAAAGGAAAAACATTGATCAGAATGAAACATATCCTTTGTCCAACAATTTTGCAGTGACACAGACCACTACTACGAAAATTGGCCACTTAATGTTTACACAATTTTGGTGTAAATTACATTACAGAAAGTAACCAGGAGACCAAAGTTGTAAACATAAAATAACATCCAGGCTTCCCAGCCTGTCCAAACCCTTCCTAGTATATTTGGGTCTGTGGCCTGGTCCAGCAGGCAGTCAACCTGGGTTTCCACGGACAGCTCATCATCTGCCTCGCGGGCTCGAACGTTGTGCTCCCCCTCTCCTTGTGCCACTGCCAATATACCTTTGCAAGCCAGATCCTTCTCGAAGCCCAGCTGTAGCTCTTCACTTTAAAGACAAACACAGAACAATGTTTTTCATAATTTTCATCTACTTCAGGTTCAGGTTTCCAGTACTTGCACTTTGGTAATACTGGATGGCCAACATGTATGTCTAGAGTGTTCAGTTATGTAAATATGCTAATGCTAATGTACAATTAAAACTGATACACTGTATAATAATGTAACTGAATGCAGAAAATAGCTTAATGTGCTACTGTAGGTATTTAGCGACCTGTGAGTTTGGATAATTTGGGATACACAATGTATTCGGTTAACAGCTCTGATCAGAGTATGGTTGTTCCATGAGTGCAGCCTTTCAGTTAAATTCATATGTGACACATTTCATTTCTCAGAGAGACTCAAATGACAGACAGTTACATCCTGCTGCCTTTGGACCCAAAGGTGCAGGTTTGATTCCCACCTCCAGCTGTAGTACCCTTGAGCAAAGTAGTTAACCTGAATTGTTCTAGTAAAATCACGCAGCTATATAAATGGGTAAATATGCTAAGTCAGTTTGGAGAAAAGTATCAATTAAATGTAAATTTAAAAATATACACTATTAAGAAAAGCAACATAATACCATGTACAAGTGTCCCAACTAGTAATTCAATAAATGAACATACCATGTTATGACAGAGGGGTTTACACTCTCCAGCTTCCTGCGGGCAAAGTTCTCCTTTTACACAGGGTACCAATTCACGTCTTTGGTGTTCATGCTCTGTGTCCATGTGCCCCCTTTTTTCACCTGTTTCAGCACAAAGTTCTAAGTATTGCAAAGAATCCTTACACGTCCCGGGCAGGATGGTGTGAGATTTCATCACGCTACTCAAACTGGCGTGCAATTTTAAACTTATCAGTTGTTTATTTCTGGAATTTTCCATTTAACATTTTTGGACCACAGTTAACCGCAGGTAACTGGGAACCGCAGTATTGTTTCTTTGTGGTCAACGAACTACTGCATAGGTAGCATGTTCACTAAGAGAGAAGAGTTATGGGCTGAAGGTAACTCATTAACTCCCCAGTGTAGCAGCACCACGGAAGGATTAAGAGCTGTACATGGAACATCGGTCTTTCCAGTTGGGAAAGAACAATCAGAAGCCCTTTCTAAACTCTGTAGCAATTAAAGACAGTAACTGTCAAGTTAATCTTCCAAAAATTCAACATGGTTCTATGACGGCATGTTAATAATGCCGGCTCATGAACCGGTCCCTCTGTGAGACTTCTGTGTCAACATTCCAGACGACCCACTTCTTTAAGAAACCGTTACGCAACATTTTGCACACAAAAGAAACAAGTTTATCTGTTCTTCCAGACTTTTTGGAATTCTCTATTCAATAATTTGCTTATGGCCACGGGGCTGTCAATTGGCCTGGGCAACGCCAGCAGCAGTCCAGGTGGGAGTGAGCACGACATCATATCATCTGATCCAGTGCACCAGAGCACCAGAGTTCTGAGCAAGGCAACGCCAGTGGTCCAGGATGAGGTGAATCCAATGACAGACCATGAAACGGGACCCAGGGGAGCAATGGAAACCAACACGGCACCAGATGCAGGGAGGGAAAAACAATTCCCACTCCCTGTTAAAGATCAGGGAGCCCTTGGGCAGGTGCCTACTGGCCTACCTGATGGTGATGATGGCCTACCTATTGTGGGTGGCACTTCAAGTCCTGCCTCCAGTGCTGGCACAGGAAACTTTACCACCATTGAGTTCTCAGCACTTGACTAGAACTCAGCAAGCAGAAACTGCAGTATGTGAGGCCTCTGTTTGTACCTCTTGTGCTACTCTAACAGAAGAAATGAAAGTACAGGGTCATAGACATGAATGAAGTACAGGAATTAATGCTACTGTGGTATCATCTACTACACAAGCAACTCAGAAGGCTATGACAAAACATAGACAGGCTCAGCCCAATAGCAAGCAGCCTAACAGTGCACAAGAGAGAATGTGGGCAAAAGCTATGGACAATGACAGGTACAAGTGGGCACATTATACAGCATCAAAATCAGAACAGGGAGATTGTCGTATGTGCACTATCACTGTTAAAAACGGAAGTGGTAATCCCCAACCCACATGACTATAGCCATTACGCAGACTTTAATAGAGAATATTGCCACTTTGGCAGTTCAGTAAGACTGTACTGTCCCAGTGAATGTTGGCATATCTGGAAAACTTGAACAACCCATGGGAGACTTTGGTAGGAAGGGAACACCAGTGTAAACACCTTAATGTGAGAGTGGACAAAGAAAAGAGAGAAATTCCAAAGTATGCTATTAACAAAAGGCATGAATCTGAATGTTTTAAAAGAAGTGAAAATGGAACTAGGGTAGGAAGGTTTTCAGGAAAAAGCAAAGTAACCTGGGACTTAGGTGAATGGTGGGACGTAATGACCGAACAGAGTGTGGCTATACCTCCCTGTGCCAACGGTACCTATTTCAATGGCTCTGAGGTTCAGGAAACTTGCTTTAACAGAGCCGCACACTTTCTGATTCAGCACTGGGCGGTGCCGTATATACTCCCTTATGAGTATGAGGATCAGTCCATGGCCATAGCAGATCATTTTTTGGTTATGTGGTGAGGGTCAATTTAGGACACCGTTACAAAGACAATGGAATGGGTTGTATGCCAAGGTAATGCTTGCTCAAGAAGTCACAATCATGAAATGGGAGATATTTGATGGGAATATGACAATTCAGGAGCCCAGGAGGACCCAAGGAAAAAGAGATAAGAAGGCTTATACCCTTGACCCCAGCGTTTATATTGATGCGATTGGGCAATCTAGATGTATACCCAATGAATATAAGGCAAGGAATGAGATACTAGCAGGATTTGATCATTGTTTCTGAGGATTTCCCCTAACAAAAACACTGAGTGGATTACATAAACTTATTACAATCAACAAAGATTCATAAACTACACAGATGAAGTGCTTAGTGTCCTAGGAGAGCAGCTAGCTGCTACAAGTACCATGACTTGGCAGAATCGCCAAGCTTTAACTTGGCTCATGGCTGAAAAAGGAAGAGTGTGCTAAATGTTTCGTGATCGATGTTGTACGTTTATATGTAACAATACTGCACCTGAAGGATCTTTACTGAGACCATGGCAAAACTAAACAACTTGAGGCAGGAAGTCAAAACTAACACGAGGAGTCAAGTATTGCATTAGGACTGGTTGAACCTCAAGCTGGGGCAATGGAGAGCCTTGTTTGCAAAAGCAGGAATAATAGTTGGTGTAGTCATAGTAATATTGGGACTGCTTCCTTGTTGTGGTCTTCCTTTGTTGAAATCTGTATTGGGATAAGGATGGGGTTAGAGTTAGGGTTAGCATTAAGGACAGGGATAGGGAAATATATAGGAATAGGCATAAGGATATGGCTATGGTTAAGGTTTAGTTTACAGTTCAGGAAAGATATGGGGAAAAGGATAGGAATGGGGATCGGAATAAGGATAGGCTTAGGATCAGAGATAGCATTGAGGAAAGTGATAGGAATAGGTGTAGGGTTAGGTTTATAGTTAGGGTGAGGGTTAGGGATAGGGATAGAGTTAAAGTTACAGTGTGGGCTGGGAAAGTGACTTGTTAGGGTTATGGATAAGGATACCGATAGGGTTAAGTTTATGGTTAGAGATAGACTTAAGGACAGTCATAGGCATAGGGTTAGGATTAAAATTAGGGTTTGGGATAGGGATATGGATATGGATACAGATAGGGTCAGAGTAAGGGTTCAGTTGGGTTCCAGTTAGGAATAGGAATAGGGATAGAGCTAGCGTTAGGTCTGGGTTAGGATGAGGGTTAGGGTTGAGGTTAGCCTTAGAGTCAGAGTTATACTTGAGCTCAGTGATAGGGACAGAGTTAGTCTTGGGGTTAGAATATGGCTGAGATTTGGGATAGGAACAGGAATAAGGTTAGGGCTAGTTCAGATTGGGGAAAGCGGTACTGATAAGCTTATTGATAGAGAGAGGATTATGGTTAGGGTTGGGGAAGGAAGCCTGCCCCGACAATCAGTGGACTGACCACCAAGGGCAATCGTGGCCAACGCCCCCGCCAAGGGGAGTGATGACATTCGATCACAGTGTTTGGGATGAAGCGGGGACGAGTGATGACGGAACGGGTCTATTGACCGCTCTGACCTGGTGCCCCACGTCAAACCCAATGATACAACTGGTGGCGCCAGCATCAACCCATTTCCTTCCTGGTGGACACAGCGGTGATGAGATCCACTATTAGAAGACAGGAGGTGCCGGGCCCCCACAAATGGAAACCAGATCCATCTCATGGGAGCATCAGGAATAACACAAAGCTTCAAAAAAAACAAACCCACTGCCCATGAGAATGACAAAAGACATTGCTGTAACTAACCGTTCGTTTCTCCTTAGTGACCACTGTCTGTTGAACCTGCTGGGCCGAGACCTGCTTGCAAAGCTCGGTGCAACTGTCTCTGTGACCGAAGGAGGCAGCAGCATTGCATCTCCGGTATTGGGACTGTTTTATAGGCAGGTGCTTACATTTACATTTATTCATTTAGCAGATGCTTTTGTCCAAAGTGACATACATCTCAGCAAAAGTACAATTTATGCATTACATTCAGAGAAAGAGACATGGCTGCAGACATGTGACTCTCAAGTAAACTTAATTTGTTACCTTCCACTTGCTGCACCAATGTTCATCGTTCAAGTAGGTGCATAAAACAGAAGATAGACAAATCCCGATACTTCCTACTTTTTTTTTTTTTTTAAATATTGTAAGATACACAAACAATCACATACAATGCCGGTGTAGCGGCTGAATAAAGGCTTATCTGGGGATTCTCATGAAGTTACGGTGGGTGAACATTTACACCGAAGAGATCTTGGATGAAATGCATCCGGAAAAGGTGAGTTTTCAGAACCTTCTTCAGTGTGGACAGAGTTTCTGCAGTTCTGAGTGGGAGGGGAAGGTCATTCCACCACAACGGAGCCAAAACCGAGAACCTGTTGGGCATTGGGTTGACACCATTCTACCTCCCTTGGGAATTTGGTTGCATCCTGCTGTTTGTTGTTTATGTTCCAATAAGCGGCAAAGTGCATCGGGCTGCAGCCTTAATAGCGGACAGTGTGTGCAATTTAGAACAACAATTTTCTGATGCCCCCACCGTTGTTCTTGGTGATTTTAACTTCTGCAACCTGAAGAAAACTTTGCCAGGATTTCAACAGGTTGTAAAATGTAGAACGAGGAAGGATAATATATTGGACAAATGCTACATAAACATTAGTAATGCCTATCATTCCAGAAGCAAACCACCAATAGCCAACTCTGATCATAATGTGGTGCATCTTATTCCAACTTATCGGACCAAACTAAAAAGTAATAAACCTTTCAATAGGGTGGTAAGATAGATAGATAGATAGATAGATAGATAGATAGATAGATATACTTTATTGATCCCACAAGGGAAATTATTATGTTACAGCAGCAAAACACATGTCAGATAAATACTTGCAATATATATTTAAAAAACATATAAAACAAGTGTAAAAATACAAGATAAAAATATATGTGCAATTATGTATACTGTTGGAAAAATAAAAGAATAAAAAGTATATTAAATAAATTAAAACAGTATGTAGTGCAACAGTAAAGTGCAAGTTGTACAATACGGTAATATAATCAGTAACAAGATGAACTAACAATAGTGCTGAATAGTTCATCTGTCACACAGAGGTGAGCTGTTGTACAAAGTTATTGCGAACAATAGAAATGATTTCCTGAACCGTTCTTTACGGCAGCGGAGCTGAATGAGTCTTTTAGAAAATGAGCTTCGCTGTCTCTGCAGCGTGCTGTGCAGTGGGTGGGAAGGAGTGTCCATGATGGAGAGCAGTTTGTTCAGTGACCTCCTATTCCTCACTGACTCAAACGTCTCCATGTTCTGTCCAATGATGCTGCCGGCCTTACGGATGAGCTTGTTCACCTTGCCTGCATCTCTGACATTGATGCTGCTCCCCCAGCAGACCACGGCAAAGTAGATGGCGCTCGCAACAACAGACTGGTAGAAGATCTCCAGCATCTTGCTGCACACATTGGAAGATCTGAGCTTCCTCAGAAAATAGAGTCTGCTCATTCCCTTCTTGTACACAGCATCAGTGTGGTCCCTCCAGTCCAGACTCCTATTCAAGTGGACACCTAAGTACTTGTATTTCTGAACAGTCTCAACCTCCTCCCCCAGGATCTTTATGGGTCTGACTGCAGTTTTTGTCTTCCTAAAGTCGACGACCATCTCCTTGGTCTTCTTGACATTTAGGAGCAGATGATTCCTGCTGCACCACTCCACAAAGTTATCCACCAGGTGCCTATACTCCAACTCCTGTCCATCTCTAATACACCCCACCACTGCAGAGTCATCAGAGAACTTCTGCAAATGGCATGATTCAGTATCATACTGAAAATCAGAGGTGTACAGAGTGAACAGGAATGGTGACAGAACAGTTCCCTGTGGCGCTCCTGTGTTGCTAACTAAAACATCAGACAGGAAGCTCCCCAGCCGTACAAACTGAGGCCTGTTTGACAGATAGTCAGAGATCCAGGAGACCGTAGATGCACTGACACCCATCCCCAGCAGCTTCTCACTCAACAAAAGAGGTTGGATGGTATTAAAGGCACTGGAGAAGTCAAAAAACATGATCCTCACAGTGCTGCCACTACCATCCAAGTGTGAATGAGCGCGATGCAGCAGATAGGCGACGGCATCATCCACACCCACATGAGGCCGATAGGCAAACTGAAGAGGGTCCAGACTAGATTTAACCTGTGGTCTCAGCTGTATCAGCAGCAGTCTCTCTAGTACCTTCATAACATGTGACATTAGGGCAACTGGTCTGAAGTCACTGGGGCCAGAAGGGATGGCTATCTTTGGCACCGGTACTAAACACGATGTCTTCCATAGCACAGGAATCCTTTCCTGCAACAGACTCAGGTTGAAGATGTGTTGCAGGATGCCAGACAGCTGGGCTGCACAGGACCTCAGGACCCGGGGGCTGATGTGATCCGGGCCTGCCGCCTTGCCTTGATGGAGTCTCTCCAGCTGTCTTCTCACCTGGCCATTCATAGGGGTTGGAGTTGGGGGGTTGTGGTCAGACGTACACTGTGGGGGGTGGGAGTGGGTACGATACAAGGCATTAGAGGGTGACAAAGAGGGTGTGAAGACTGGTCCGGTGTGGGGAGGGCCAGCAGGGGGTCCAGTGCTGAACCTGTTAAAGAACAAATTCAGCTCATTGGCTCTGTCCAGGCTGCCGTCCTGCTGGCGATCTTTGATGTTATATCCTGTGATCTGCTTCATGCCCCTCCACACATCCCTCATGTTGTTCAGCTGGAGTTTATTCTCCAGCTTTTGTCTATAAGAGCCTTTACACTTCCTCAGTGCCACCTTCAGTTGGCGCTGTATCCTTCTCATCTCGTCCTTGTCACCAGACCTGAAGGCTCTCTTTTTTTGGTTCAGCAAACTCTTCAGGTCACTGGTAATCCAAGGCTTGGTATTAGGAAAACAGCGTACTGTCCGGGTTGGAATGATAGTGTCCTCACAGAAATTAATATAGTCCGTGATGCAGTCAGTGATGTTATTGATGTCATCCCCATGTGGTCTGCAGAGCACATCCCAATCTGTTGTTTCAAAGCAGTCCTGCAAGACCTCACTGGCCTCCTGAGTCCACCTCCTCACATTCCTTGTGGAAATAAGCTGCCTTTGAACTGCAGGGACATACTGAGGTGTTAAAAGGATAAGATTGTGGTCTGATCTACCAAGTGGGGGCAGGGCAGTGGCGGTATATGCATCCTCAACATTTGCATACAATAGATCCAATGTTTTGTTTTCCCTCGTAGTGCAATCAATGAACTGATGAAAAGTTGGAAGAATTGAGTCCAATCTAACATGATTAAAATCTCCAGTAACGGCCACAAAAGCATCGGGGTGCTGAGACTGTAGCCTAGCAATGGTGGTGTGTACCGAGTCACATGCCGATGCCTCATCAGCTGATGGTGGAATGTAAACCCCGACCAGTATGACGGAGGAGAACTCCCGTGGTAAATAATATGGACGAATACTCAAAGCTAGGAGTTCGGTGTCCAGCAAGCAGAAACGTTCCTTCACAGTAATATGTCCAGGATTGCACCACCGTTCATTCACAAACACAAAAGGGACATTGCAGCAGCTCGCTCGATAGAGGCACGCGACAGCTGGAGGACAAAGGAAGCAACTTCTGATTGCGGGTAATTTTCGGGCATGATTCTTAGTATTCTGATGTTACAGCTGCATAACAAAATTGCTTTACGCGTAGTGGGTGCGGATCGAATTCCGACGTGAAGCGAGTTTGTGCCTTCACAATGGAGAGTGACAATGTGTATGTGCGATGAATTCTTACCGTTGCGGTAGTCCGAAGTATCTCCAGTAGCAGAGAAAGTAGGAAACACACGCATATACATTACACTCACACCAGCGCTGTTTCCACCCCCCCCCGCCCCCCTGTTTTTTCTCCCCGCTGAGTAGCTTTCTATCATGCACTGTATCTTTACGCTTGGATTTACCGATAGGTGGCGCTGCTTTACAAAAGTCCGAAGGTAAATCATGTCAACGTAGTCCAGCAGGATGACTGAACAAGTTGTTGGTTTCGCTGACAAATTCCTTTGTAATGTGAAACATTTACACAGTTTCAGGTGGACATTTTGGAAGACTGCGAAAGGACAAGAGAAGAACAGCGCCTTGGTTAAAAAGAGGTCGGAGGCGACGGCCAAATGGCAGAAGCTCGCAGGCAACAGGCATTGACGGAAGCGATGAAATTTGATTTGAACGTCACCGACTGTGCCCTAGCGAAAGTACTTCTATGTGTCACGTGTGCAGTAGGTGCTTTCCCCTAGGGCGTTTCTCGGTGGCCCGAGCACGCGCGAAGGGCCTCGACGCACAAGGGAAACACTGATCTGATTGCGACTCACTCATTAGCTGATTGACTCTTCCAGACTCATTCAAACGGAGATTATTAATTGTTTGACTTTGGACAGCAAGTGGCTCCGTTCGAAACAGCTGCGCAAACGTACACGTTTGTACATCCCTGGACTGCTGATGGCTGCAGTGACTTTACTTGACTCTTTACTTGCAAGGCCAGGCGACACTGTTTTTGGCGGGAGCAAAGTGTTTTCAGCCCTCTTAGTTTCATCGTTATGAATCCTAACTCACCTCGTGCACTCTTCTACATACGCGCGGAGAAAATGCTGCCAAGAGGAGTTACGGTTTACGAACGACACCCGGCTGAGAATTCGTGCCTTCAGTCGTTTTCCGTCACAGTCTGTACTCTAACAAAAGTACTTACGCATGCTTTGAACGGTAAGTGCTTTCTGTTTGGGTATTTCTCAGTGACCTGAGCATCCGCAAAGGGCCTCAACGCACAAGGCGAACTGTGGATTTCTGAACGCACGAAAGTAGCCCGTGAGAAAATGGACCTTCTCAGACTCGTTCAGACGGAGGCATTCGGTTGTGTCCGTCTTGGACAATAAGCGCTTCCTTTCTAAAAAGTTTTGAAAATGTACTGCTTTGTATTTCCCTGGCCTACTGATGGCTGCAGTGACTTCATTTGCTCATGGAATAAGCCTCTAGTTTTGCTTTTACCCGTGACAGGATCTCAGTGTTCCTGAATCCGTGAAACTCATTCTGACTCCTATCTCAGCTTTAGCGCTCTTCTTTTCACATGCGGAGAAAGTGCTACCAAGCTGAGGTAGGGTTTAGAAATGGAATTCGGCTTTTTGCTGAACGCGTACATGCAGTCTGAACTTCTGTCCGTTCGTACTGCCCGAGACACAGTTTTCAACGTAACTGATTGCTTCGGGTGGCATCAGCACCCCATAAAACGCAGGAGCATTTTGCCACATGCTCTTCGTCCTTATTGAAAGCACTGACTCGTTGTTTCTTTTTTCTTTTTTTTTCCTTTTTTCTTTAAATTCTCATTCATGTTTAAGCGCAACTAAGACATTCTCCTATTTTAACAAAGGTGCAAGGTTAATCTCATCAGTTTACTAAAGTGAAATGAGGTAAGACGCTCTCAAGTTGTTTAAAATTCTTCCTCACATTGTCATGTATGAGCAGGATCTGGGGCTTCTCTCGCACAGTTGAGGCCTTTGGTCTCAAAATAAGCTTGGAGAAAACCAATGTTATGGGACAAAGTACCCCTGAACCTCCATCAATCTCCATCAGCAACTACACTCTTGAGGTCGTTCACGCATTCAATTTCTTCGGGTCGACCATCACAGATACCATGTCACTGGAGCCTGAGCTCAATAAAAGAATAGGAAAAGCCACCACGACTCTGTCCAGTCTCAGCAGGAGAGTGTGGATGAATAGCATGCTCTCCAGGCGTACTAAGATCAAAGTTTACTATGCTTGCGTTCTTGGAGTTCTGCTCTACGGAAGTGAAACATGGACTTTGTATGCCCACCAGGAGAAAAGATTGAACACATTCCACCTGCGCTGCCTCCGACGCATCCTCCAGATCTCGTGGAAGGACGTCACTCGTTACTAACAGTGACGTCCTTAATCAGGCTGGATTGCCAAGCATGCAGACCATCCTCAGGCAACGCAGGCTACGTTGGCTAGGGAACATCTGTGGAAGGATCCCGAAAGACATCCTGTATGGGGAACTGGCCTTTGGTGTATGTCCAACCGGACGGCCTCATTTGCGCTTTAAGGATGTGTGCAGAAAGGATTTGAGAGAGCTTGACATTAATGTGAACGGCTGGGAGGAGCTGACAACTGATCGTTGCAGCTGGAGGCGGGAACTTCATCAAGGTCTGGGAAGTGGCGAACAAAAGCCGCGACTACAGGCTGAGGAGAGGCGAAGACGCAGGAAGGTCAGGCTTCAAGTGGAACATACGATACGATTCTGCTAATAGAAGCCGCTCCGGACAGACATGGTTATTTCCACAAATCTCGCTCTGTACGTCGTGGAGGGGGAGCTGGCGCACTTCGCAATAATAGATGACAAACAGCACCGAGAAATCGTGATAATTTTACCTCGTCTGAAGCTCTAGAGCTAGATTTCAAGTCAAAACCCAACACAGTCATGCTCCTTTTCTACCGCCCACCTGGACCGTACTCCTCTTTCCTCGAGGAATCCGGTAACTTGATAACCCATTCAGTCATGACTCATGACAGAGCTATCTTGATGGGTGATTTCGGTGCTCGTTTAGATGTGTCATCGGGTACTCTCGCTAATAGTTTCAAGTCTCTCTTAAACTCCGTCGGTTTTACTCAAGTTGTTAACGGTCCTACTCGTTCCCGTAATCATACGCTCGATCTTGTCATGACCCGCGCCGTAGATGACCGTCGTGTTAGTGTTACTCCTTTAAACGGGACTATCTCCGATCGTCTCCTGTTAACCTTTGAGCTGTACGTGCCGGTGCCGTCCGACCACAGCAAGACCGAAATCGTGCGGCATTCCGATGAAAATACTACCGCTGAAACTGTTGATTACATCGGAAGCTCCGATGCTGGAATGGGCATAGATATTGATTAAATGGCTTTTGATTATAATCCAGTGGTGAGATTCGCCCGAGGCTCTGCAGCTCCACCGAAAGCTAAACTTGCTCGAACTGTAGGAAACATACCGCGGTTCGGCAAATCAGCTCGTGCAATGAAGTTAGAATGTCGTAAACTCGAGCATAAATGGCGTTCAACTAAACTAAACGTTTATTACGTAGCCTGGTCCGATTGTCTAAAAAAAAAAAAAAAATAAAGAGATAAATGAAAAAAGCACTTTTTTATTTTTTTCTTTCCGCGCCGGATCCGAGTACTGCGCAAAGCTGATCGATGAAAATCAGAAGGACTTCTCGCTTCCTCTCTAATGCCATTGCTCGCTTAACCGGTAAACACAAAGATGATGAAGAGTGCATTTCTGCAGCCGTTACGAATGATGAGTTTGCGTTGTTTTTCAATAAGAAATTCGAGGACAGCCACACATCCACAGTGCCCTCTAGTTCGGTCTCAGCCAGCATAAGCTCTCCTGGGGATGATAATATTAGTTTGTCCGCCCCATCTCGGTAGCGTCGACGTGAAAAGTGTAGAGGAAATTAGCCGTGCTAGTTCGCTCTGTGAAAGGTGCGACCTGTCCTTTAGACCCAGAGTCCCCAATAAGTTGCGGGAAGCCGCGGTTTCCGTGCTTGCGGGCCCCATCGTTAATATCGTTAATGTGCTGTTGCTAAATGGCCGTGTTCCGAAAGCTTTTAAAATCGCCGTTATTAGACCCCTACGCTGAAGAAGCGGATCGTAACAACGACCTGGACTGTAGCAAGCCATGTCATTATAGACTCATCGCCGATCTACCGTTCTCATCCGAAAGTCTGGAAAAGGTCGTAGCTTCCCAAATTGCAAAATATCTTAAGCGTCATAATAAACCTGAAGAATTCCAGTCTGGTTTCCACACTGGTCACGGCACTCACACGTGTTGCCAATGACATTCGCATCGCTTCCGATGCCACTCAGATCTTTATTCTTCTGTTGCTGGACTCGAGTGCTGCGTTTGATACCGCAGACCATCGCATCCTACTGAGTAGACCTGAAAACCTGCTTGGACTGAGAGGTGCCGCTCTGAAGTGGTTTGACTCGCGTTTAGCTAACCGTGAAGCATTTGCACCAGAATCTGATGGCTGCACCCCCTCCATCGCAGCTACGGTCCAGTGTAGTGTGCCACAGGGCTCTGTGCTGGGGCCACCGCTGCTCTCACGCTACATGTTACCACTGGGTGACATTATTCGCAAACGCAATGTGCATTTCCATCCGTGTGCCGATGGCACACAGCTCTAGGCATCGTTTAAAGCCGATGATCCGTCACACATGGTGTCTTTAGCTAATCGTTTTACTGGCGTAAAACTATGGCTGAGCAAGAATTTCTACACCTCCAAATGCCAGTGAAACAGAGGTAGGTACTTGTGGTGGGTGGTGATGCCAAAACTCCCGACATAATCACGCCGATCTTTACGACAAATGGCGTTGGCTTCAGGTGTTGTGGATTGTGTCGAGGATTCGGGAAGCTGTCACTTGAATCTCACGTAAGCGCTGTGACTAAGTCGTGCTTCCTTCAGTTAAGAAACGTAGCTGAATTATGGAGATTCCTATGCGGACGGGATGCTGAGACACCGGTTCGTGCTTTTGCTTCAAGCAGGCTGGACTGCCGCGACGCCTTATTGTCGGGCTCTCCGTACGGTACTGTATCCAGGCTACAGTTGGTCCAAAATGCTGCTGCAAGAGTGCTATCGCTAGAACCAGGAAGTACAACCATATAACACCGCTACTTAAATCGTCGCACTGGCTCCCGGTCGCATTTAGAGATAATCACAAAATCCAACTTTTGACCCACAAGGCAATACATGGTATTGCTCCTGCACACCCCTGTGAGATCACTGATTCTTACATCCCAGGACAACACCTTTGTTCATTGAATGCAGGTTACCTGAAAGTGCCCGTGATCAACAAGACCTCACTAGAAGTAAGGAAACAGGGAGCTGCAGGGCACCGCACCACTGCGGGCTTAACGGCAAATGCTGCCAAGGGAGGGCTCGGGAGCTCCCCATCGGGGAATCGAACCCCAGTCTCCCACGTGATAGGCAAGGATATGTGCCACTATACTAACGAGGAGGCTGCTGCTGCTGCTGCTGCTGCTGCTGCTGCTGCTGCTGCTGCTGCTGCTGCTGCTGCTGCTGCTGCTGCTGCTGCTGCTGCTGCTGCTGCTGCTGCTGCTGCTGCTGCTGCTGCTGCTGCTGCTGCTGCTGCTGCTGCTGCTGCTGCTGCTGCTGCTGCTGCTGCTGCTGCGGGGTCTTCTCTTTCTCGGTGCCACCCGAAAGCACTCCATGTCAGCGCGTCAGTCTCCCCAAGCCGCGTGACAAGGGGTGCTTCTGTGGGTCAGGGTGGCTGAGCGGGCTAAGGTGCTGCATTAAGATTGCAGTCTCTGCTAGAGGTGTGGGTTTGAATCCCACTCCTGACAGGTCTGCAGCTGGCTACCTGTGGCACAGTTGGTGGGGTCAACTGGGTTGGACTGTGGCCAGGGTGCCTTTGAGGTAGTTGTGGTTAAGGTGATGGGCTTGAAATTCATTGGGTTCTCCCTGTGCAGGTTTGAGTCCTGCTGACTATGCTCTGCAGGTAGCCGGCCCTCTGCCCAGAGGTGCTTTTACTTAATACGAAAAGGTACACAAGTAGCTGGGCGGTGTGCAATCCTCCGTTACGGAGGACTTGGCGGCGCATGGCTGTAACCTTTGTGTGCGGGAGACCGAGGTTGCTGCGCTGCTTGAGTTGGGGGTTCCGGTATTTGCGTGCGCTCTGGCGCGTGGGAGTCCTGGTGACACTCAGCGTCGGCATGGTGCTTCCTGGGGAGCCTCGGTGCACCGCATTGTTGAGGGAGAGATGAAATGAGCCAGGCCGGTGACAGAGCAGGGGAAGACGCAGACCCCTGATGTGTGACTGAGGAGAGTCACTAATTAGCTGAGGCGCTAAAGAGCTTGCGAGAAACAGGAAATGAGAGGCCGCCCATGGACACACCTTTTACACCAAGATCCTGAAGGGGGCAGGCGAGAAAAAAGCGCTTAGTTCTGTCAACAGGTGAGTAGCGCTTTCAAGGAACCGGCAAAGACGAGAAGCGTGCGTCCAGTTGAGGCAAGAGCCCCTGTTACAGGGATGACGGCTTGCTCTTTGGACTGACCTGCGAGAAGTTCGGACCGTTGGGTCGGAGCAGAGCGGACTTGCTGACGGAGCACGCGTGCCAGCATTTTCCAGCACGCCTTCGTGAGCGTGTTGAAACGAGCGGTTCCCTTTGAAAAGGAAAGGAAGAGGGAAAGGCAGCTGTTGACACAAACCCCCTGCCACGTCACATCAGAACGTGCCGAAACCCAGGGTTGAACCAGGGACCTTTAGATCTTCGGTCTAACGCTCTTCCAGCTGAGCTACTACGGCAGGCATACCGGGCACCCTCTCCACTCCCGAAATGTCGGCATCCAAAACGGTCGCTTTGCAACACGACAGCAGCGTCTAACGAGGAAGACGGTGACTTGAAATGACAACTTGGCAAAGCAGGAACTCAGAGCATCGATCTGAAACGGCCGGCTCGTTACTTTTTACGCTGGTTTGTTTTGTGCCTTTCTCCACAGTGGAGGCGCTGGCATTTGTTCAGCGACACATGGACTCCCCCTTCACAGGCAAGGGGAGACGTATGGCCAACAGGAGTCCTGGTGACGGTCAGCGTCGACACGGTGCCTCCCGGGGAGCCTCGGCGCACCGCGTCGTCGGGGGAGAGGTGAAACAACCCAGGCCGGTGACGGAGCAGGCGAAAGCCCCCGTGCTGAGCGGCACGTGGGTTGCAGCCTCCCGCTTTTTTTGCCGCAAAGCGCTGTTGCGAAACAAGCACCGTGCTCGAACGCAAGCACGCTCATCGCAAGTGTACTCGGTACCAGAGCTCGTCGGCCCGAAGGCCAGCGATCGACTCTGCAGTCGTTTCATCTGGCTGGAAGCCACGCGTTCTGGAAGACTCGGGTGAGTAATGGTTGGTGGTAATGATATTCGTTATCATCAGTCTGGGGTGTTAAAGAGCCACTTTATTTCTGTGTGTAATAAGGCCAGAGGGAAATGTCATAATCTAATAGTGTCTGGTCCTTTACCCAGACTCTTCATGGGGGACATAGCGTACAGCAGACTGGTGTCCTTTAACAGGTGCTTGGAGACGTGGTGCCGCTCTCATCGCATATCGTGTGTTAATAACGGGGACGATTTCTGGGAGAGGCCCAGGTTTTTCACGCGTGATGGCGTACACCTCAACTGGAGGGGTTCGTTTGTTCTGTCCCAAAAGCTGCAGGGCTGACTCAGCCATGGGTCATCTCCCTTAGCAGCTGTGCCTATCGATGGGCCTGTTACTCATTCTGGTACCAGTGGCCGTTTCTCGCGCGATGGGGTTTCTTGTGCCTTGTCCAGCGAGGGCCGCAAGACTTCGAATGAAAGCGCCAAGTGCAGCCGAAGCATACAAACCACTACAAGCTCACGGCGTTTAACTGGACTCAGTGGTAGGAGCGCTTGCACCGGAAACCTCAAATGCGTTGAAACGCGCAAAACGCCTAATCCTGATCCCAAACGCACAAAACGCCGAGATTCGCCTAATACTACCTCGAAATGCACAAAACGCAGAGATTCGCCTAATCCTGATCCCAAACGCACAAAACGCCAAATCCTACCTCGAAATGCGCAAAACGCAGAGATTCGCCTCATCCTACCTCGAAATGCACAAAACGCAGAGATTCGCCTCATCCTACCTCGAAATGCACAAAACGCAGAGATTCGCCTAATCCTGATCCCAAACGCACAGATTCTCCTAATCATAATCCCAAACGCACAAAACGCCTAATCCTACCTCGAAATACACAAAACGCAGAGATTCGCCTAATACTACCTCGAAATGCACAAAACGCAGAGTTTCGCCTAATCCTAATCCCAAACGCACAAAACGCCTAATCCTACCTCGAAATGCACAAAACGCAGAGATTCGCCTCATCCTACCTCGAAACGCACAAAACGCAGAGATTCGCCTAATCCTAATCCCAAACGCACAAAATGCCGAGATTCGCCTAATACTACCTCGAAATGCGCAAAACGCAGAGATTCGCCTCATCCTACCTCGAAATGCACAAAACGCAGAGATTCGCCTAATCCTGATCCCAAACGCAGAGATTCTCCTAATCATAATCCCAAACGCACAAAACGCCTAATCCTACCTCGAAATGTACAAAACGCAGAGATTTGCCTAATACTACCTCGAAATGCACAAAACGCAGAGATTCGCCTAATCCTAATCCCAAACGCACAAAACGCAGAGAACCGCCTAATCCTAATCCCAAACGCACAAAACGCCTAATCCTACCTCGAAATGCACAAAACGCAGAGATTCGCCTAATCCTAATCCCAAACGCACAAAACGTCGAATCTTACCTCGAAAGGCACAAAATGCAGAGATTCGCCTAATCCTACCTCGAAATGCACAAAACATAAAGATTCGCCTCATCCTAATCCCAAAAGCACAAAACGGAGATTCTCCTAATCCCAAACACACAAAACGCAGAGATTCGCCTAATCCTGATCCCAAACGCACAAAACGCAGAGATTCGCCTAATACTACCTCGAAATGCACAAAACGCAGAGATTCGCCTAATCCTGATCCCAAACGCACAAAACGCCTAATCCTACCTCGAAATGCACAAAACGCAGAGTTTCGCCTAATCCTGATCCCAAACGCACAAAATGCCTAATCCTACCTCGAAATCCACAAAACGCAGAGATTCGCCGAATCCTACCTCGAAATGCACAAAACATAAAGATTCGCCTCATCCTAATCCCAAACGCACAAAACGGAGATTCTCCTAATCCCAAACACACAAAACGCAGAGATTCGCCTAATCCTGATCCCAAACGCACAAAACGCAGAGATTCGCCTAATCCTAATCCCAAACGCACAAAACGCCTAATCCTACCTCGAAATGCACAAAACGCAGAGATTCGCCTCATCTTACCTCGAAACGCACAAAACGCAGAGAACCGCCTAATCCTAATCCCAAACGCACAAAACGCCGAGATTCGCCTAATACTACCTCGAAATGCACAAAATGCAGAGATTCGCCTAATCCTGATCCCAATCGCACAAAACGCCAAATCCTACCTCGAAATGCGCAAAACGCAGAGATTCGCCTCATCCTACCTCGAAATGCACAAAACGCAGAGATTCGCCTAATCCTACCTCGAAACGCACAAAACGCAGAGATTCGCCTAATCCTGATCCCAAACGCAGAGATTCTCCTAATCATAATCCCAAACGCACAAAATGCCGAATCCTACCTCGAAATGCACAAAACGCAGAGATTCGCCTAATACTACCTCGAAATGCACAAACGCAGAGATTCGCCTCATCCTAATCCCAAACGCACAAAACGCCTAATCCTACCTCGAAATGCACAAAACGCAGAGATTCGCCTCATCCTACCTCGAAACGCACAAAACGCAGAGAACCGCCTAATCCTAATCCCAAACGCACAAAACGCCTAATCCTACCTCGAAATGCACAAAACGCAGAGATTCGCCTAATCCTGATCCCAAACGCACAAAACGCCAAATCCTACCTCGAAATGCGCAAAACGCAGAGATTCGCCTAATCCTGATCCCAAACGCACAAAATGCAGAGATTCACCTAATACTACCTCGAAATGCACAAAACGCAGAGATTCGCCTAATCCTGATCCCAAACGCACAAAACGCAGAGATTCGCCTAATCCTGATCCCAAACGCACAAAACGCCTAATCCTACCTCGAAATGCACAAAACGCAGAGATTCGCCTAATCCTGATCCCAAACGCACAAAACGCAGAGATTCGCCTAATCCTAATCCCAAACGCACAAAACGCCTAATCCTACCTCGAAATCCACAAAACGCAGAGATTCGCCGAATCCTGATCCCAAACGCACAAAACGCAGAGTTTCGCCTAATCCTAATCCCAAACGCACAAAACGCCTAATCCTACCTCGAAATGCACAAAACGCAGAGATTCGCCTAATCCTGATCCCAAACGCACAAAACGCCAAATCCTACCTCGAAATGCGCAAAATGCAGAGATTCGCCTCATCCTGATCCCAAACGCAGAAAACGCAGAGATTCGCCTAATACTACCTCGAAATGCACAAAACGCAGAGATTCGCCTAATCCTGATCCCAAACGCACAAAACGCCTAATCCTACCTCGAAATGCACAAAACGCAGAGATTCGCCTAATCCTGATCCCAAACGCACAAAACGCAGAGATTCGCCTAATCCTGATCCCAAACGCACAAAGTGCAGAGATTCGCCTAATACTACCTCGAAATGCACAAAACATAAAGATTCGCCTAATCCTGATCCCAAACGCACAAAACGCAGAGATTCGCCTAATCCTAATCCCAAACGCACAAAACGCCTAATCCTACCTCGAAATGCACAAACCGCAGAGATTCGCCTAATCCTGATCCCAAACGCACAAAACGCAGAGATTCGCCTAATCCTGATCCCAAACGCACAAAACGCAGACATTCGCCTAATCCTAATCCCAAACGCACAAAACGCCTAATCCTACCTCGAAATGCACAAAACGCAGAGATTCGCCTAATCCTGATCCCAAACGCACAAAACGCCGAATCCTACCTCGAAATGCACAAAACGCAGAGATTCGCCTAATCCTGATCCCAAACGCACAAAACGCAGAGATTCTCCTAATCCTAATCCCAAACGCACAAAACGCCTAATCCTACCTCGAAATGCACAAACCGCAGAGATTCGCCTCATCCTAATCCCAAACGCGCAAAACGCAGAGATTCGCCTAATCCAGATCCAAAACTTAGAGTTTCGCCTAATCCTCATCCTAATTCCAATCCTAAGCCTAAACCTAATCCTAATCCCTAGCCTAAGCCTAATCCTAATCCTAAGCCTAAATCCAATCCTAAGCCCAAGCCGAATCCTCATCCTAATACTAATCCAAATCCTAAGCCTAATCCTAATCCTCATCCAAATCCTAAGACTAAGCCCAAGCCTAAGCCAAATCCTAAGCCCAAGCCTAATCCTCATCCCAATTCCAATCCTAATC
>NW_021641039.1:0-23590 GCF_900964775.1 Scleropages formosus | reverse complement strand
AGCTGCCATTCATGATGTGGATCACCCTGGAGTCTCTAACCAGTTCCTCATCAACACTAGTGAGTCACTGCAGTAGAAAAGTGTAACTCTACAATGTGCATAAACAGAGCACAACAAATCAACGCAACAGCAGTGCGATACTGGACTCTGGGCACGACTTTCTTGTAACATATACTGTAAATTACAAGCAAGGACTGCTGACAATACATCGTAACAAACCAAAACTTGGCGAAGGCTTTAATCGCATCTGAAAAATGCATGAGTCTAACAAACCACAGACTCCTGTCAAGAGGGTTACTTGGCTAAACTGAAGGATTCAGCCCCAAAGAAAGGAACCAGTGAAACTCCTGGGAATCAGAGTGCCGTCACTTCGGACTCGTAGTGGACTCACACTACTGAAAGATTGGTGGAATAGGGAATAAAGCAATGACACCCAACTCATTTCACCAAAACACATAGCACAGAACCCAACAGCATATCATGTCTTAAGAGACCAACATCAACCCAGCAAAGGAGGGCAGAGGGCACTGACATGTTCATGAAAGCATTTGTAGATGCTGGTCTGGATTATCTTCTGGTTCAGTTAATTGAAAAACTGTAATTTTCTGCTCCCGTGTAGGTCGTAGCAACTGGTATGTCTAAACACATGAGTCTGTTAGCCAATCTGAAAACAATGGTAGAGACTAAAAAGGTGACAAGTTCAGGAGTGCTGTTACTGGACCATTACACTGACCGCATAGAGGTAAGAATAGATGAGTCGACTGAGGACTGTACTAACCACAGAGAATGAGTAGGGGCTTCTATGCTGTAACCTCTTGAGTGTGCTCTATGTGTGCATGGCACGTTTTGGCATCCCCTTCTTTGCAATGGGAGCTTTTTTTTTGTTTGTTTTCTGCTCCTCAGCTGCCAGCTGGTTCTTCCAGAGAGTTAGCTACAATTTTTCCTGTTATACTGTATTGTTTCTTGACTTCAAACTTTGTTCAGTGCTCTATGATGAGAAGAGCACTCTATAAAAATACGTTGAATTGGACGGAATGGAACTGAATGAAACAACTTCAAAACTGTTATAAGACTGAAGTAACCATTCTGCTCTTGGTATGTGTATAAAAGTCATTCAGACATTTCATGTTTCTGTATTTATATATATGTAAATCACAATAACTGCTATGGTCTTGTATGAGTGTGTGTCTGTATTAGGGTTAATGTGTATAAGGCTGTAATAACCACCGGGATCCTGTGGTGGGGTCTTACTGCAGGTACTGAGGATCATGGTGCACTGTGCAGACCTCAGCAATCTCACGAAGCCACTGGCCGTGTACCACCAGTGCACCGAATGTATCATGGAAAAATTCTTCAGACGGGGACAAGGAGAGCGAACGCGGCATGGAGATCAGTGCTATGTGTGATAGACACACCGCATCTGTGGAGAAGAGTCAGGTACAAACGGTGTCTGTGTGTGTAATTCAAATGTTTAAATATTCAAGATCAAGGAGGGAAAAAGTATATGAACCTCTAGCAAGCACGGTAATTAAAGTCAGGGTTTCCAATTTGTGAGATGCCATTCAGGTATGTGTGTCTGAGGTGACCTGTTCTATTAAAGAATTCTTCAATTTGGGTACCTGGCCTCCGTAGCAGAGGACCTGCTGAAGTGCAACATGACCAGATCAAAAAAGATTTCAGAGGACCTCCAAAAGAAGAATTGTTTGCAGCTCATAAATAGGAACTGGCTACAGAAATATTTAAGAAAACCTGGGCTTCCATCAGTCCAGTCAGGCACAAATAGAAGTCCTGGGTGTGTGTCCCCAGCCTTACGCCCTGTGTTGCCGGGTTAGGCTCCGGCTCCCCGTGACCCCGTATGGGGACAAGTGGCTCAGATGATGTGTGTCTTGTCAGTAGGCATGCCAGCATTATCACAGAAAATCGCTAACATGATAGCGAATGAATGATCTTGGTGTATTTTTGTAGCGTCCGTCCGCCCCATGGAGCTACTACTAGAATCAAACTGGTGCGGGAGGCAGGCACTGCGGGGTAAAAGGAACGTGCTCTTCTAATATTCGATGCGTAGTCATCGTGTCTTTCACTAGCAGTCTTAACAAAGACGCTCCAGACAATACAAGACACGCAACTATGTACACACATGAATACTAACTAATATCAACTGTTTACACGACGGACGCTGGTACAACTGACTCCCCTCAGCTCAGCGCCGTTAGCAGTATATCATCATCATCATCATGACATGTGTTGCTTAGGATGCTCCCCCTCTGCTTTCTCTGGTACCAAGGCCGGGTTAACTTAATGTAAGCGGTGCGATGCACTTGTTGCAACATGTCATGATGAATGGCAAAGCTCAAAACGTGAAGGCGAGACCAAAAGGCTCAGAGAAACTAAGTCTGTTGAAATGAGTGAGAAAAATTTCTCAGTTCATAGTAACTAGTTTTGCCGTGTTGAGCAGAGGCAGCTCTGAATGGATTTGAGGAGCACAGACACTGAGTCAAGTGGAAACACCAGTCAAGGCAGAATAAAGCAGGGATAAGTTAATCCTAAATTAGTTAGTAGGTTAACGTTTTTTAGTTCTGTTTTGTGCTCTCCTTTCATCAGAAATTCTAATGTACTATGAAACCGGAGTACTACGAGTATTTTGTCTGTGTGATTATCTCAGCTTTGAAAGCATAATTCTGAATGCTGTAACGTGATTTCATAATCGCTCATCAGAGAAATATCACACTCGCTAGAAAATATTCCACCAGTGAATTAAGAAATAAGTTAATAAATTATTACTGAAAATTAAGTCTGTTCTCTTCGTAAACTGGCATTGTTGCATATTTCATATGTAAAATAATGAAAATTTGCGCTTAACATCTTCAAAAATAAGTTTGTAGTGATCTGATCTGCGCCGCAGGCATGTGTTCTGTGTAGACAAGTTTTGGTCATTATTGGACAACTACATTTTCTTCGCCAACAGGCTTGCCATTTAGCTGATCCTGTTCGTTTTTGATTTATTTTAACTGCAGGTTCTTCTCATGTCTGATCTTGGTGTGGTGTGGAACAGAACTTAACTTTTTGGGGACCCCATATTGTTTTGGTAAGTGCATTTAACAAACACTTAAAAGCTATACTGATGGCAGCAGTATTTCAGCAGTCATTCAATGTAAACAATGATTTAAACCACAACTACATAGATCTGCAACAGCTAATTGTGTGGTATCCTTTTTTTCTTTCTTTATTGGTACCATGGTTATGGTACGGTAAATGACCATACAAAAAGCTAAGCTGAAGGAAAATATATAGGGAGAAGGAGGAGCTTGACACCGGTAGGTCGTCATCTTATAATTCACATTGAAGAGCTGTTACATTCATGCTGAAAAAAGTACTGGTACACATTTCTTTCACTTTTTTTCATCTTTCAGCTTCTTGCTAGATGTGGTTCTGTGTCTTTGGTTTTCCTCTAGTATAATAATGACTAATTGCAGCACAGAGTCAACCTTGCCACAGGTCATGTGTTGACAGCCTAACTCTTCATGTTTTGAGTGAAGTGTTGAGATTTTAGTTCTGTTTACTCAGCATCATATGAGAATTCCATCATGGCCAAAAGTATATGTTACACTGAACAGATTGTATTATTTCACTGCGTACGGCTTTATGTCATCAAAGATGATGCGGATCTCCGTGCCCCAGAGATCATCACGAAATGTTTCATTTTTTTTTGTCCCTTTTCTCTCTTTGTTGTTTGTCTAGTTTATGTGGCAGTGCAAAGACTGTGGCACTGAAGTGTCTAGGCTTAGGAAATGAGAACTTCTTAAACATTGCAGACTAAAACGTGGTCATTTCGGAAAAGGCCATCATATTAAATGTGCATATCCTCATTGTCCATGTATTTATAAGACTTGGAATTCACTCTTGACACACTTGTCGAGGAATCACGCCAATACCTTAACGCACTCTGATATAGTTAGGACATTCTCCTGTCATGCATGTGGCCGTAGTGAATTTGGAACAGAACGTGACTATTTTGTGCACATAAGTCATCATCTGAAAAACAATGAGACAGTCACTTGTATGTTTAAAGGCTGTCAATACATTTACATTAATTCGCTTAGCAGACGCTTTTCTCCAAAGCGACTTACAACGTAACATTATGTAGTGTACTAGCCCACACACCTTATTCCCCCAAGGTGACTGCACTGCTAGATACACTACTTACAAGGAGCTACTCATCCATGCATCAGTGAAACACACTCACTCTGTGATACTCACGTTCAAGTCGCATAGAAGTCAGAAGCACAGCTTACGTTACATTAACCGTTAAAGGACAGCAGTCCTCAAAGCACTTTGCATCTATTTAGGTGAGAATGATGGACCTCTTGTTCAGGAGTATGTGGTAAGTCAGTGTCACATGTACTGTTTTCTATTCAAGAAAATGTTTTTATGATTTAATGTCACTTGCCACTAATCATTACAAGCTGTTGTGTCAGCACCAATAACTTTGGTTCAAAACTCTGAATAGGTAGAAAAAATAGCTTTCACAATGTTATAAAGAGAGGTGCTTCTGTTATTTAGCCTAGCTTCATTGATGTAATTGGGGTGGTCAAAATAATAGAAACACATGTAAGTAATCCAATATAATTTAACAAGCACCACGAACTGCAGGCCTCCAAAATTACGATACAGCTGGAATTACCACCTCTTTGAAAGTTTGAATAGAAATTAAACATTATAACCATAATGAAAGTAGTATTTCATAACCATTCTATTAAACTGCATTGCTTTTAGCTAAAGGTACCGAAGAAGCTGACAAGTGAGTGTATATATAAGGCTTTGATACACACACAATACTTGTTAGTAGGAGACATTCTTTATCGGTTCGGCTCTGCAAAAAGACTTGATAGGAAGAGATATACACAATATCACCAGACTTATCTTTAGAGGTTGATAGGTATGTGAGCAAGTGTATGTAATTAACATTAAAATAATTGCATGAATACATGCTTCTTTTTTCTCCTGTTATATTTAAATCTACAGGACATTAATGGAGATGACATCCTAAGAGACCTGCAAAATCTACAACGGGGCATATATGTCTATCAACAAGGAGGGTGCAGAAACTGGAACATTATGATGATATTGGCGTTTTGTTGAAGGAGCTGTCATTCTGGAGAACACTGGATCTGTACCCTGAGCTTCTGCAATGATGCTTGGAGTCATCTATGCACTGAACATGGCTTACCCCCAAACATCTGAAGTATTAATATGAATTTATTCAAACAGTGCTCTTTTGGATTGATAGTGAAAGGTGGTCCCCCAAAATCCTTGGTTTGAAAGAACAAATCAGTGCTGGACTCTAAGACTCTGTCCAGCCGCACTCTGTAAAGCTGCAGTGGTATTTATGTTTTTTTGCTGGGGGGTGAGATGATGAACATGTACAATGGTGTGAAATGCAGTTTCAGAAGATCTTGTAAACTGAAGAAGAAATGGAAAAAAATGAATATTTAAAGGTGTCTAGGGATTTTGAGGACTATTCATTAGAAATGAAAATTTGTGCTGTTTCTGTTGGTAGTGGTCAGGAATGGTGCTGTTACTTTTTGTTAATGGTACTGGTGCATTTTGTTTTAAGATCTTAAGCAATCAAGGGTTGAGAAAGTGCATTACAGGACTCTTGTTTCTGAGAACAAAACTTGGTTAGGTCTGGTCACGGTTCATGACTGACAAAAGCTTTAGGATTTCTCAGCGAGGAATTTATTTTTATGTTTCCGTGCCTAGTAGAATCTGAGCATCATATTTTCATTTTTCTCACTGTAAAAGATTCTTTTTATTTTCTACTATTATTTCAGTAAATGCAAGTGATAGGTGTTGAATAAATGATGCTGTATGTTTTCTGCAATCTTGGTTTATTAGACTTAACTCTGACAGATGTTTCTGAATTGCTTAATTCAAGTGCCACAAATTCACTATTGTTAAAATATACTGTTTCCTTTATTTGTCTGAATATGTAGTGTATCGAAGTTAAGCAAATAATGGCTAGAAATGTTTAATTAGATGTAAAATGTAAAAATCTAAAATTGATTTGAATTAGAGGGTAAACTATACTTAAAATGGTAAACTAAAAACACAAAATAGAATAGAGTAGATGTGACTTAAAAATGTCTGGATTTAGACCCGTTTATTTCGTGCATCCCTTTGATATAATAAATTCAGTAAATTCAACACATCATTGTTGTTAGTGGATTGACAGCACGGGGGCGTGGTGCCTCACGTGGTGTCTGCACGTTCAAGTCCTTACATAAAATGCGAGCTTTTATTATAAAACCAAGCACGCGGGTGCGTGGTGCCTCAGCGTGCTGGCCAGGTCCGATCAGTACGAGTTTCAAGGCGGTCGGGTTTCAAGGCAGGCGAGCGCGGAGGCTCCATTTCAGTTGCTGTGTACGCCGCTGTAGTATGAGTGTACTGCAAAGTCTACGCGTTTAAGATCTTAAATAAACAGTGAACATTTCATTAAGAAATTCATTCACAGCGCGCCGGGGGCGTGGTGCCTCAGCGTGCTTGGTCAGGTCCGAGCAGTACGAGTTTCAAGGCGGTCGTGGTTCCAAGGCAGGCGAGCCAGAGGCTCCATTAAGCTGCTGTGTACTGCGCTGTGTATTATATAATGCACTGCAAAGTCTGCACGTTCAAGTCCTTACATAAAATGCGAGCTTTTATTATAAAAACCAAGCACGCCGGGTGCGTGGTGCCTCAGCCGCGGTGGTCAGGTCCGAGCAGTACGAGTTTTCAGACGGTCGGGTTTCAAAGCAGCGCTCGAGCGGCAGAGGCTCCATTTACGGTGCTACGTACGGTGCTGTGTATTATAATGTACTGCCAAAGTCTGCACGTTCAAGTCCTTACATAAAATGCGAGCTTTATATAAAACCAAGCACGCCGGTTGCGTGGTGCCTCAGCGTGCTTGGCCAGGTCGATCAGTACGAGTTTCAAGGCGGTCGGGTTTCAAGGCAGGCGAGCGCAGAGGCTCCATTCAAGCTGCTGTGTACTGCGCTGGTATATGAGTGTACTGCAAAATCTACGCGTTTAAGATCTTAAATAAACAGTGAACTTTCATTAAGAAATCCATTCACAGCGCGCTGGGGCGTGGTGCCTCAGCGTGCTTGGCCAGGTCCGAGCAGTACGAGTTTCAAGGCGGTTCGGGTTCCAAGGCAGGCTGAGCGCAGAGGCTCCATTCAAGCTGCTGTGTACTGCGCTGTGTATTATAAATGCACTGCAAAGTCTTGCACGTTCAAGTCCTTACATAAAATGCCAGCTTTTATTATAAAAACCAAGCACGCCGGGTGTGTGGTGCCTCAGCGTGCTTGGCCAGGTCCGATCAGTACGAGTTTCAAGGCGGGTCGGGTTCCAAGGCAGTGCGAGCGCAGAGGCTCCATTCAAGCTGCTGTGTACTGCGCTGTGTATTATAAATGCACTGCAAAGTCTGCACGTTCAAGTCCTTACATAAAATGCGAGCTTTTATTATAAAAACCAAGCACGCCGGGTGCGTGGTGCCTCAGCGTGCTTGGCCAGGTCCGATCAGTACGAGTTTCAAGGCGGTCGGGTTTCAAGGCAGGCATGAGCGCAGAGGCTCCATTCAAGCTGCTGTGTACTGCGCTGTGTATTATGAGTGTACTGCAAAGTCTACGCGTTTAAGATCTTAAATAAACAGTGAACTTTCATTAAGAAATCCATTCACAGCGCGCTGGGGGCGTGGTGCCTCAGCGTGCTTGGCCAGGTCCGAGCAGTACGAGTTTCAAGGCGGTCGGGTTCCAAGGCAGGCTGAGCGCAGAGGCTCCATTCAAGCTGCTGTGTACTGCGCGTGTATTATAAATGCACTGCAAAGTCTGCACGTTCAAGTCCTTACATAAAATGCGAGCTTTATTATAAAAACCAAGCACGCCGGGTGCGTGGTGCCTCAGCGTGCTTGGCCAGGTCCGATCAGTACGAGTTCAAGGCTGGTCGGGTTTCAAGGCAGGCGAGCGCAGAGGCTCCATTCAAGCTGCTGTGTACTGCGCTGTGTATTATGAGTGTACTGCAAAGTCTACGCGTTTAAGATCTTAAATAAACAGTGAACTTTCATTAAGAAATCCATTCACAGCGCGCCGGGGGCGTGGTGCCTCAGCGTGCTTGGCCAGGTCCCGAGCAGTACGAGTTTCAAGGCGGTCGGGTTCCAAGGCAGGCTGAGCGCAGAGGCTCCATTCAAGCTGCTGTGTACTGCGCTGTGTATTATAAATGCACTGCAAAGTCTGCACGTTTCAAGTCCTTACATAAATGCGAGCTTTATTATAAAAACCAAGCACGCCGGGGCGTGGGTGCCTCAGCGTGCTTGGCCAGGTTCCGATCAGTACGGACGTTTCAAGGCGGTCGGTTTTCAAGGCAGGCTGAGCGCAGAGGCTCCATTCAAGCTGCTGTGTACTGCGCTGTGTATTATGAGTGTACTGCAAAGTCTACGCGTTAAGATCTTAAATAAACAGTGAACTTTCATTAAGAAATCCATTCACAGCGCGCTGGGGGCGTGTGCCTCAGCGTGCTTGGCCAGGTCCGAGCAGTACGAGTTTTCAAGGCGGTCGGGTTCCAAGGCAGTGCGAGCGCAGAGGCTCCATTCAAGCTGCTGTGTACTGCGCTGTGTATTATAAATGCACTGCAAAGTCTGCACGTTCAAGTCCTTACATAAAATGCGAGCTTTTATTATAAAAACCAAGCACGCCGGGTGCGTGGTGCCTCAGCGTGGCTTGGCCAGGTCCGATCAGTACGAGTTTCAAGGCGGTCGGGTTTCAAGGCAGGCGAGCGCAGAGGCTCCATTCAAGCTGCTGTGTACTGCGCTGTGTATTATGAGTGTACTGCAAAGTCTACGCGTTTAAGATCTTAAATAAACAGTGAACTTTCATTAAGAAATCCATTCACAGCGCGCTGGGGCGTGGTTGCCTCAGCGTGCTTGGCCAGGTCCGAGGCAGTACGAGTTTCAAGGCGGTCGGGTTCCAAGGCAGGCGAGCGCAGAGGCTCCATTCAAGCTGCTGTGTACTGCGCTGTGTATTATAAATGCACTGCAAAGTCTGCACGTTCAAGTCCTTGCATAAAATGCGAGCTTTTATTATAAAAACCAAGCACGCCGGGTTGCGTGGTGCCTCAGCGTGCTTGGCCAGGTCCGAGCAGTACGAGTTTCAAGGCGATCGGGTTTCAAGGCAGGCGAGCGCAGAGGCTCCATTTTAGTTGCTGTGTACTGCGATTGTGTATTATGAGTGTACTGCAAAGTCTACGCGTTTAAGATCTTAAATAAACAGTGAACTTTCATTAAGAAATCCATTCACAGCGCGCCGGGGCGTGGTGCCTCAGCGTGCTTGGCCAGGTCCCGAGCAGTACGAGTTTCAAGGCGGCGGGTTCCAAGGCAGGCGAGCGCAGAGGCTCCATTTCAAGCTGCTGTGTACTGCGCTGTGTATTATAAATGCACTGCAAAGTCTGCACGTTTCAAGTCCTACATTAAAATGCGAGCTTTTATTATAAAAACCAAGCACGCCGGAGTGCGTGGTGCCTCAGCGTGCTTGGCCAGGTCCGATCAGTACGAGTTTTCAAGGCGGTCGGGTTTCAAGGCAGTTGTAACGATCCGGCTAAGCTAATGAGTTAGCCCAGATCCTCACGTGGATTCCAGAAAGGCGTAAAGTATATAATCCAGATGGACACGGACAAAAGGACGCTCTTCTTTTTAATATCTTGTGGGAAACTATGGATAACATATTTCACACAGCTGTCCTTACAATAAAATAACCAACATTAAAGCAATCTCCAAAACGTGCGAGGCACAAAAGGGTGTACACGGCCACGTATATCAGCTTGCGCGCTCGGGAGCCAGCAACGAGGGGGCGGAGCAACCCCTTAGTCTCCACCATGATACGTCATCATTACATATCCCCCCCACTTAGATCAAGGGCTGTCCTCAGACCACAACAGAAATAAAACATCTACCCCTTCACTGTAGCACATCACTGCATAACAGAGACAAACAGTGGCACATAAAAGAAAGTAAAGACAGTTGCCCAGCATAATACCATAGCCCAACATTACACAGCCAGAACAGCATCCTTTAAATTATTCTTTTTTTTTTTTTTCCCTCTTCTTTCCACAAACTTCACACTGTTAAAGCAGAAACTGAAACAGAAGATATTACAATAAAGGCTTAAAACACACAGGTCTGAACAGTATCTCAAGAACAAGTGGTGCACATTGCAGCCATAACCCCTTCAAACATTTCAATACCCGCTAGTCTCCAGACCAGCCAAAGAAAAACATTTTCTTTCGCACACAAAATACAATAAGACCCCAAAATAACAAACAGAACATCATAAAACATGTCAAAACCCAAATTGCAAAGCAAAATAAGGGTTTGTCCATCTGTTGACATCCCACCCACTGGTAACCCTTGGTGTGCGCCTAGGACGGAGCAAGTATGGGTGTGCCGTGTGGGCAGGTTGTGTGGGATGAGTAGGGTGTTGCGAGAATGAGCGTGTTTCCGCAGGAAGGGCTGTGCGTATGTGAGGCAGGAATCACCAGCACATCCACTGCGATAGAAAATACGGATGTGTGTGCATGTGCACAAGTTGTGGGTGCTGGAGGTGAGCGTCAGCGCGGGGTGAGGAAAAGTTTACAGGTGGCGTGACCACAGGACTATTAACTGAGGGAGGCTGTAGTCCCCACAGTCGGAGCAGCCGCCAACTGGTCATGGACGTCCGGCTCCGTAAACAGGGTATCAAAGCAAATACGTCCTGCTCATCAGGGACACAGGCCTCTTGCTCCTGCAAATTGGTCCCAGCTAACTGCTGGGGCAAACACTCCAGGTCCTCCTTGTCATCCCAAGTAAAAAATGGAAGTAAAATAGAAACATGGTGAACACCACCATCAGCTGCATCCGCCACCTGGACAACTGTAATTCAGCTCAGACAAAACTTTGGTAATCCTGTATGGGCCTTTATAGACTGGGGCAAGCTTGGCCGAGAAACCCGCCGAGGCATCCGACCGAGGATGGGCTTTCAGTTTAACCAAGTCACCGACCTGGACGAGACGGCACGCCGATTCTTATCATAATGTTTTTTCTGTGTGGACTGGCTCTCCGCTAGGGACTCCCTCACATGATCATACGCCTCTCTCAGGGCGGAAGTGAGCTCCACCTTGTAGTCCGCTACAGAATCAGCCATGTATTGAGGGCTGGTGACAACCACAAATCAAGGGGTGTATTGAGGTCTCTGCCATACAAAAGAAAAGCTGGGTATCTCCCGTACTCTGGTGTGGAGCTGTTTCTCAACGCAAAGGATATCAGCGGCAAGTGGAGGTCCCAGTCTCTGTGTTTTCGCCCCACATAAGCACGGATTGCAGTCTTAATAGTACGGTTTCACTCGTTCCGTCTGGTTAGACTGGGGGTGGTAGGCTGTAGTCAGCCTGTGGTCTGAGCCCATGGCAGCAACAACCTCCTCAAAGAAGTCACTCACAAACTGAACACCTCTGTCAGAGACCAGGTGCGCAGGAGCGCCATGTCTCGCAAACACCTCAGAGACAAACTTGCGGGCCGCAGTCGCCGCTGTAGCCTCTCGAACTGGACAGATCTCCACCCACTTGGTGAAATAGTCAATGAAAACTAAAATATATTCATTCCCACGGCCGGATCTGGGGAGGGGACCCATGAAATCAACACCAGCAAACTCCCATGGATATGTAGCGACTACTGGTTTCAGATAGCCCCCAGGCTTCTGATTGGCTGGCTTGGACAACTGGCAGGTCACGCAGGACTGGACATACCTCTTGACATCACCCCTCATACCTGGCCAATAAACTCGTCTCTGTAAGCGCCCAAGGGTTTTGGTAATGCCTAGGTGGCCCCCCATCGGGTGTGGTCATGAAAATATCTCAGTAAAGTACCACGGAGGAGTCCCGGCACATAGAAACGCAGGGCCTTAAGAGGATGAAGCCGGCAGGAAGCCCTCTTGTCCATGAAGTAAACCAAACCGTCCTGAATGCAAAAATCTGTTGAGTCCACACAGGATCCGCTCTCCAGTTCCAGTGAACAGCGATGCGATTACCTGGTCGCCCTGCTGGAGCGACTTAAGCTGTTGCTTGTCCTCCAATATAACAGTGGTTGACGTCTGAGGTTCAAAGAGCCAATAGTGGCGTATGATGGCAACAGGTCTACGGGCTCGGTAGGATCACAGGCAGGGTTCCGCGAAAGGGCATCTGGAACCAAATTTGCAGAGCCTGGTCTATGGACCACTTCAAAGTCAAAGTCTTGTAGTCGTAGGCACCATCTAGCTAATCGCCCTGAGGGGGAGGGCCTTGACATCAGCCACCTCAAGCTGTTGTGATCCGTAACAACTGTTACATAGGAGCCCTCAACATATGGACGAAAGTGTTCGAGAGCCCAAATCACCCCAAGGCACTCTTTCTCAGAAGTGGAATATAGGCGCTCTGACTTGTGAAGTGTGCGGCTTGCAAATGCGACAGCCCTTTCCAAGCCATCTTCCCCAGTCTGGGTCAATGCGGCCCCGAGGCCAACATCGCAAGCATCCGTATGAACTGTAAAAGGCTTCCCAAAATTAGGTAAAACAAGTACTGGTGCCCTAGTCAGCCGCAGCTTCAGGTGATCAAAAGACTGCTGGCACTCAGGAGACCACGTGAAATGGGCATCCTCCCGCAAAAGAGCGAACATGGGCTCAGCGATACGAGCATACCCTGAAATGAACCTACGATAGTAACTTGTCAGACCAAGAAACTGTCGCATGTTTTTAACCGTCCTCGGCGTGGGAAACTGCTTGATTGCAGCAACCTTACTCTCATCAGGACCAATGCCTCCTGGGTTACCAGGTAACCCAAGTAACGAAGTTTTGGCGTACAAAATGACATTTAGCCAGCTTCAACGAAAGGCCAGCCTCCGCCAAACGCCCCAATACACTAGCAAGGTCTGTCAGGTGTTGGTCAAAGGTTGGTGAAGCAACAACTATATCATCTAGGTACACCATACAACAGGTGTGTGTGAGCCCTGCCAAGACAGTGTTCATTAGCCTTTTGAAATGTCGCAGGCGCATTTGACAATCCAAAAGGCATTACTTTAAATTGATAGAGCCCTTTGTGAGAGATAAAAGCTGACTTTGGTCTCGAATCTGCAGCCAACGAGACCTGCCAATAACCTCGTGCAAGGTCTAGAGTTGAAATGAATTTACCGCGTGCCAAAAATCCAAAGAGTCATCTACTCTCGGGCAGCGGATAGGAGTCCCGCACTGTACATTTGTTCACTTTCCTAAAATCCACACAAAATCTCGGCTCTGTGCCAGGCTTTTCCACTATCACGATTGGGGACGCCCAGGGCCCTGAAGCAGGCTCAATAATATCATCCTCCAACATTTTAGAAATCTGCTCTTTCGATAATCTTTCTTTTAGCGGGTGAGGCACGATAGGGAGGAAGGCACACCGGTTTCGCAGTTCCTGTGTCGATTATATGTGCAACTAATGAGGTCTTCCCCAGCTTTCCACTGAAAAGATATTCAAAGTCTCGCAACAGGCTTGCCAGCCGTTCCTTGTCTGCCGGAAGTAAAGCTGCCTGATCCAACACTGGGATAAAATCAACTTTGGTATCCTTAAAAGTCAGGCAAGCTACATGACCTTCCAAGTCCCCAAACTCCCCCTCCAACAGGCCTAGGTCTGGTGCGTAGTTTGCATTGTCTCCCAACCTAACATTACTGTGGCCGGATGAAATATGAACATCTGCCTGGATCATGAAATCAGTACCCAAAAGAATGGGACAAGACAGGTCTGGATCACAGCAAAGCGTGTGTGAACAAGTGGACCCCACAAGCTCACGGGCAGCCACACAACACCCGAAGGAGTGCATTGTTTTGAGTCAGCCAACTCAAGTGGGGAGAAAGGTCCAAGGGAGAACAATTATCCTCATTTACTTCCACATCTAAGGAGAGTGGATGGCATGGACTGCTGAAATGGACGCACCGTATCAATGTCGCCTTCAGAAAACTTGGTTAACCATTACCACTGACGACAAAGGGGAGTTCTTAGACTTCCGTGGGCTGTCCTGCACCAAATAACGGAGTGAGAACCCCCTGTGCTCTGTACGCTGGGCCCCGGTTCCAGGTTCTGGTTTCCACCCCGGGGCCGCTGAAACCTACGCGGTCGAGCACCCGGGTCACCCCTAGTGTCTTGTGGAGCGTTTGGGTTCTCTTGATCTGCCTGAGGACTCGCAGCTGCCCCCCCACCAGGTTCTGTGTTTCCACTCTGCCTAGTTTTCCTACAGGTCCCACAGTTACGCGTGGTGACCCCGGGTGTAAAACATTTGTAGCAGTGCAAGTTTGGTCGCTGGGTCAGCTGAGCAGAAGTGGCAGTCCTGTTAGGGAGATAGGCCCCAAGGCAGCGTGTAGCTCATGGGCAGTCAGGAGCAGCTCAGTTAAAGTTGTGGGTGCGGCCGCATGGAGGGCCAGTCTATACTGGTCCTGAGACATGCCGGCAAATCACCTCGATCTGTTCTTGCTCAGATGGTGGTTGCCTCAGTCGTTTGAACTCAGTCACCAGGTGAGCGACAAAGGTGGGAAGTGATTCCTCAGAAGCCTGAACACTGTCCTAAAATCCCTCTCCAGATCTTCTCTTCATTGTCTGTTGGTAAGAAGCTTGACGAAGAGATCTGAGAAATGTTCCCACGACAGTAGGTGGGGCTGCATGGCAGAGTACCACTTCCGAGGCTCCCTCTCAAACAGCCTCGTCAACTCTAAAAAAACCGAGTATCAGGTAAGCAACCGCTGTTTTGTACAACGAAACAGACTGAAGCCAATCCTCTGGGGTCAATAGAATCACCCCCATCAAACTTGGGTGGCACAAGGCCAGAAAGGTGAGCAGAACTAACCAGCGGGGGGTTGTGGACATGACCGTGCTGTGCATTCAGAGAGAGTGTGTGCCGCAGTGAGAGAAGTGTGCCCAGGATGGGCACCAGCATCCTGTCCATGCGAATGTTGAGAATCCTCGGCACTCGACTATTGCGCTTTGTGAGTGTGCGTGTAGCAGGGGTGGAGGTAAACATAGGATGGGCATGGTGTCTGGTCCCTGTTCGGGCGCCATTTGTAACGATCCGGCTAAGCTAATGAGTTAGCCCAGATCCTCACGTGGATTCCAGAAAGGCGTAAAAGTATATAAATCCAGATGGACACGGACAAAAGGACGCTCTTCTTTTAATATCTTGTGGGAAACTATGGATAACATATTTCACACAGCTGTCCTTACAATAAAATAACCAACATTAAAGCAATCTCCAAAACGTGCGAGGCACAAAAGGGTGTACACGGCCACGTATATCAGCTTGCGCGCTCGGGAGCCAGCAACGAGGGGGCGGAGCAACCCCTTAGTCTCCACCATGATACGTCATCATTACAGCAGGCGAGCGAAGAGGCTCCATTTTAGTTGCTGTGTACTGCGCTGTGTATTATGAATGTATTGCAAAGAATGCACGTTTAAGATCTTAAATAAAACGTGAGGTTTCATTAAGAAATCCATTCACAGCGCGCTGGGGGCGTGGTGCCTCAGCGTGCTTGGCCAGGTCCGAGCAGTACGAGTTTCAAGGCGGTCGGGTTTCAAGGCAGGCGAGCGCAGAGGCTCCATTTAAGCTGCTGTGTACTGCGCTGTGTATTATAAATGCACTGCAAAGTCTGCACGTTTAAGTCCTTAAATAAAATGCGAGCTTTTATTATAAAAACCAAGCACGCCGGGTGCGTGGTGCCTGAGCAAGCGTGGCCAGGTCCGATCAGTACGAGTTTCAAGGCGGTCGGGTTTCAAGGCAGGCGAGCGCAGAGGCTCCATTTAAGCTGCTGTGTACTGCGCTGTGTATTATGAGTGTACTGCAAAGTCTACGCGTTTAAGATCTTAAATAAACAGTGAACTTTCATTAAGAAATCCATTCACAGCGCGCTGGGGGCGTGGTGCCTCAGCGTGCTTGGCCAGGTCCGAGCAGTACGAGTTTCAAGGCGGTCGGGTTCCAAGGCAGGCGAGCGCAGAGGCTCCATTCAAGCTGCTGTGTACTGCGCTGTGTATTATGAGTGTACTGCAAAGTATACACGTTTAAGATCTTAAATAAAACGTGAGGTTTCATTAAGAAATCCATTCACAGCGCCCTGGGGGCGTGGTGCCTCAGCGTGCTTGGCCAGGTCCGAGCAGTACGAGTTTCAAGGCGGTCGGGGTTCCAAGGCAGGCGAGCGCAGAGGCTCCATTCAAGCTGCTGTGTACTGCGCTGTGTATTATAAATGCACTGCAAAGTCTGCACGTTCAAGTCCTTACATAAAATGCCAGCTTTTATTATAAAAACCAAGCACGCCGGGTGCGTGGTGCCTCAGCGTGCTTGGCCAGGTCGATCAGTACGAGTTTCAAGGCGGTCGGGTTTAAGGCAGGCGAGCACAGAGGCTCCATTCAAGCTGGCTGTGTACTGCGCTGTGTATTATGAGTGTACTGCAAAGTCTACGCGTTTAAGATCTTAAATAAACAGTGAACTTTCATTAAGAAATCCATTCACAGCGCGCTGGGGGCGTGGTGCCTCAGCGTGCTTGGCCAGGTCCGAGCAGTAACGAGTTTCAAGGCGGTCCGGGTTCCAAGGCAGGCGAGCGCAGAGGCTCCATTCAAGCTGCTGTGTACTGCGCTGTGTATTATAAATGCACTGCAAAGTCTGCACGTTCAAGTCCTTACATAAAATGCGAGCTTTTATTATAAAAACCAAGCACGCCGGGTGCGTGGTGCCTCAGCGTGCTTGGCCAGGTCCGATCAGTACGAGTTTCAAGGCGGTCGGGTTTCAAGGCAGGCGAGCGCAGAGGCTCCATTCAAGCTGCTGTGTACTGCGCTGTGTATTATGAGTGTATTGCAAAGTATACACGTTTAAGATCTTAAATAAAACGTGAGGTTTCATTAAGAAATCCATTCACAGCGCCCTGGGGGCGTGGTGCCTCAGCGTGCTTGGCCAGGTCCGAGCAGTACGAGTTTCAAGGCGGTCGGGTTTCAAGGCAGGCGAGCGCAGAGGCTCCATTCAAGCTGCTGTGTACTGCGCTGTGTATTATAAATGCACTGCAAAGTCTGCACGTTCAAGTCCTTACATAAAATGCGAGCTTTTATTATAAAAACCAAGCACGCCGGGTGCGTGGTGCCTCAGCGTGCTTGGCCAGGTCCGATCAGTACGAGTTTCAAGGCGGTCGGGTTCAAGGCAGGCGAGCGCAGAGGCTCCATTCAAGCTGCTGTGTACTGCGCTGTGTATTATGAGTGTACTGCAAAGTCTACGCGTTTAAGATCTTAAATAAACAGTGAACTTTCATTAAGAAATCCATTCACAGCGCGCTGGGGGCGTGGTGCCTCAGCGTGCTTGGCCAGGTCCGAGCAGTACGAGTTTCAAGGCGGTCGGGTTCCAAGGCAGGCGAGCGCAGAGGCTCCATTCAAGCTGCTGTGTACTGCGCTGTGTATTATAAATGCACTGCAAAGTCTGCACGTTCAAGTCCTTACATAAAATGCGAGCTTTTATTATAAAAACCAAGCACGCCGGGTGCGTGGTGCCTCAGCGTGCTTGGCCAGGTCCGATCAGTACGAGTTTCAAGGCGGTCGGGTTTCAAGGCAGGCGAGCGCAGAGGCTCCATTCAAGCTGCTGTGTACTGCGCTGTGTATTATGAGTGTACTGCAAAGTCTACGCGTTTAAGATCTTAAATAAACAGTGAACTTTCATTAAGAAATCCATTCACAGCGCGCTGGGGGCGTGGTGCCTCAGCGTGCTTGGCCAGGTCTGAGCAGTACGAGTTTCAAGGGCGGTCGGGTTCCAAGGCAGGCGAGCGCAGAGGCTCCATTCAAGCTGCTGTGTACTGCGCTGTGTATTATAAATGCACTGCAAAGTCTGCACGTTTAAGTCCTTACATAAAATGCGAGCTTTTATTATAAAAACCCAGCACGCCGGGTGCGTGGTGCCTCAGCGTGCTTGGCCAGGTCCGAGCAGTACGAGTTTCAAGGCGGTCGGGTTCCAAGGCAGGCGAGCGCAGAGGCTCCATTTAAGCTGCTGTGTACTGCGCTGTGTATTATGAATGTACTGCAAAGTCTACACGTTTAAGATCTTAAATAAACAGTGAACTTTCATTAAGAAATCCATTCACAGCGCGCTGGGGGCGTGGTGCCTCAGCGTGCTTGGCCAGGTCCGAGCAGTACGAGTTTCAAGGCGGTCGGGTTTCAAAGCAGGCGAGCGCAGAGGCTCCATTCAAGCTGCTGTGTACTGCGCTGTGTATTATAAATGCACTGCAAAGTCTGCACGTTCAAGTCCTTACATAAAATGCGAGCTTTTATTATAAAAACCAAGCACGCCGGGTGCGTGGTGCCTCAGCGTGCTTGGCCAGGTCCGATCAGTACGAGTTTCAAGGCGGTCGGGTTTCAAGGCAGGCGAGCGCAGAGGCTCCATTCAAGCTGCTGTGTACTGCGCTGTGTATTATGAGTGTACTGCAAAGTCTACGCGTTTAAGATCTTAATAAACAGTGAACTTTCATTAAGAAATCCATTCACAGCGCGCTGGGGGCGTGGTGCCTCAGCGTGCTTGGCCAGGTCCGAGCAGTACGAGTTTCAAGGCGGTCGGGTTCCAAGGCAGGCGAGCGCAGAGGCTCCATTCAAGCTGCTGTGTACTGCGCTGTGTATTATAAATGCACTGCAAAGTCTGCACGTTCAAGTCCTTAAATAAAATGCGAGCTTTATTATAAAAACCAAGCACGCCGGGTGCGTGGTGCCTCAGCGTGCTTGGCCAGGTCCGATCAGTACGAGTTTCAAGGCGGTCGGGTTCCAAGGCAGGCGAGCGCAGAGGCTCCATTCAAGCTGCTGTGTACTGCGCTGTGTATTATGAGTGTACTGCAAAGTCTACGCGTTTAAGATCTTAAATAAACAGTGAACTTCATTAAGAAATCCATTCACAGCGCGCTGGGGGCGTGGTGCCTCAGCGTGCTTGGCCAGGTCCGAGCAGTACGAGTTTCAAGGCGGTCGGGTTTCAAGGCAGGCGAGCGCAGAGGCTCCATTCAAGCTGCTGTGTACTGCGCTGTGTATTATGAGTGTACTGCAAAGTCTACGCGTTTAAGATCTTAAATAAACAGTGAACTTTCATTAAGAAATCCATTCACAGCGCGCTGGGGGCGTGGTGCCTCAGCGTGCTTGGCCAGGTCCGAGCAGTACGAGTTTCAAGGCGGTCGGGTTTCAAGGCAGGCGAGCGCAGAGGCTCCATTCAAGCTGCTGTGTACTGCGCTGTGTATTATAAATGCACTGCAAAGTCTGCACGTTCAAGTCCTTACATAAAATGCGAGCTTTTATTATAAAAACCAAGCACGCCGGGTGCGTGGTGCCTCAGCGTGCTTGCCAGGTCCGATCAGTACGAGTTTCAAGGCGGTCGGGTTTCAAGGCAGGCGAGCGCAGAGGGCTCCATTCAAGCTGCTGTGTACTGCGCTGTGTATTATAAATGTACTGCAAAGTATACACGTTTAAGATCTTAAATAAAACGTGAGGTTTCATTAAGAAATCCATTCACAGCGCCCTGGGGGCGTGGTGCCTCAGCGTGCTTGGCCAGGTCCGAGCAGTACGAGTTTCAAGGCGGTCGGGTTTCAAGGCAGGCGAGCGCAGAGGCTCCATTCAAGCTGCTGTGTACTGCGCTGTGTATTATAAATGCACTGCAAAGTCTGCACGTTTAAGTCCTTAAATTAAATGCGAGCTTTTATTATTAAAAACCAAGCACGCCGGGTGCGTGGTGCCTCAGCGTGCTTGGCCAGGTCCGAGCAGTACGAGTTTCAAGGCGGTCGGGTTTCAAGGCAGGCGAGCGCAGAGGCTCCATTTAAGCTGCTGTGTACTGCGCTGTGTATATGAGTGTACTGCAAAGTCTACGCGTTTAAGATCTAAATAAACAGTGAACTTCATTAAGAAATCCATTCACAGCGCGCTGGGGGCGTGGTGCCTCAGCGTGCTTGGCCAGGTCCGAGCAGTACGAGTTTCAAGGCGGTCGGGTTACAAGGCAGGCGAGCGCAGAGGCTCCATTCAAGCTGCTGTGTACTGCGCTGTGTATTATAAATGCACTGCAAAGTCTGCACGTTCAAGTCCTTACATAAAATGCGAGCTTTTATTATAAAAACCAAGCACGCCGGGTGCGTGGTGCCGCAGCGTGCTTGGCCAGGTCCGAGCAGTACGAGTTTCAAGGCGGTCGGGTTTCAAGGCAGGCGAGCGCAGAGGCTCCATTCAAGCTGCTGTGTACTGCGCTGTGTATTATGAGTGTACTGCAAAGTCTACGCGTTTAAGATCTTAAATAAACAGTGAACTTTCATTAAGAAATCCATTCACAGCGCGCTGGGGCGTGGTGCCTCAGCGTGCTTGGCCAGGTCCGAGCAGTACGAGTTTCAAGGCGGTCGGGTTCCAAGGCAGGCGAGCGCAGAGGCTCCATTCAAGCTGCTGTGTACTGCGCTGTGTATTATAAATGCACTGCAAAGTCTGCACGTTCAAGTCCTTACATAAAATGCGAGCTTTTATTATAAAAACCAAGCACGCCGGGTGCGTGGTGCCTCAGCGTGCTTGGCCAGGTCCGATCCAGTACGAGTTTCAAGGCGGTCGGGTTTCAAAGCAGGCGAGCGCAGAGGCTCCATTCAAGCTGCTGTGTACTGCGCTGTGTATTATGAGTGTACTGCAAAGTCTACGCGTTTAAGATCTTAAATAAACAGTGACTTTCATTAAGAAATCCATTCACAGCGCGCTGGGGGCGTGGTGCCTCAGCGTGCTTGGCCAGGTCCGAGCAGTACGAGTTTCAAGGCGTCGGGTTTCCAAGGCAGGCGAGCGCAGAGGCTCCATTCAAGCTGCTGTGTACTGCGCTGTGTATTATAAATGCACTGCAAAGTCTGCACGTTCAAGTCCTTACATAAATGCGAGCTTTTATTATAAAAACCAGCACTCCGGGTGCGTGGTGCCTCAGCGTGCTTGGCCAGGTCCGATCAGTACGAGTTTCAAGGCGTCGGGTTTTCAAGGGCAGGCGAGCGGCAGAGGCTCCATTCAAGCTGCTGTGTATTACTGCGCTGTAGTATGAGTGTACTGCAAAGTCTACGCGTTTAAGATCTTAAATAAACAGTGAACTTTCATTAAGAAATCCATTCACAGCGCGCTGGGGGCGTGGTGCCTCAGCGTCTTGGCCAGGTCCGAGCAGTACGAGTTTCAAGGCGGTCGGGTTCCAAGGCAGGCGAGCGCAGAGGCTCCATTCAAGCTGCTGTGTACTGCGCTGTGTATTATAAATGCACTGCAAAGTCTGCACGTTCAGTCCTTACATAAAATGCGAGCTTTTATTATTAAAAACCAAGCACGCCGGGTGCGTGGTGCCTCAGCGTGCTTGGCCAGGTCCGATCAGTACGAGTTTCAAGGCGGTCGGGTTTCAAGGCAGGCGAGCGCAGAGGCTCCATTTAAGCTGCTGTGTACTGCGCTGTGTATTATGAATGTATTGCAAAGAATGCACGTTTAAGATCTTAAATAAAACGTGAACTTTCATTAAGAAATCCATTCACAGCGCGCTGGGGGCGTGGTGCCTCAGCGTGCTTGGCCAGGTCCGATCAGTACGAGTTCAAGGCGGTCGGGTTTCAAGGCAGGCGAGCGCAGAGGCTCCATTTTAGTTGCTGTGTACTGCGCTGTGTATTATGAATGTATTGCAAAGAATGCACGTTTAAGATCTTAAATAAAACGTGAGGTTTCATTAAGAAATCCATTCACAGCGCCCTGGGGGCGTGGTGCCTCAGCGTGCTTGGCCAGGTCCGAGCAGTACGAGTTTCAAGGCGGTCGGGTTTCAAGGCAGGCGAGCGCAGAGGCTCCATTTAAGCTGCTGTGTACTGCGCTGTGTATTATAAATGCACTGCAAAGTCTGCACGTTTAAGTCCTTAAATAAAATGCGAGCTTTTATTATAAAAACCAAGCACGCCGGGTGCGTGGTGCCTCAGCGTGCTTGGCCAGGTCCGATCAGTACGAGTTTCAAGGCGGTCGGGTTCAAGGCAGGCGAGCGCAGAGGCTCCATTCAAGCTGCTGTGTACTGCGCTGTGTATTATGAGTGTACTGCAAAGTCTACGCGTTTAAGATCTTAAATAAACAGTGAACTTTCATTAAGAAATCCATTCACAGCGCGCTGGGGGCGTGGTGCCTCAGCGTGCTTGCCAGGTCCGAGCAGTAACGAGTTTCAAGGGCGGTCGGGTTCCAAGGCAGGCGAGCGCAGAGGCTCCATTCAAGCTGCTGTGTACTGCGCTGTGTATTATAAATGCACTGCAAAGTCTGCACGTTCAAGTCCTTACATAAAATGCAGCTTTTATTATAAAAACCAAGCACGCCGGGTGCGTGGTGCCTCAGCGTGCTTGGCCAGGTCCGATCAGTACGAGTTCAAGGCGGTCGGGTTTCAAGGCAGGCGAGCGCAGAGGCTCCATTCAAGCTGCTGTGTACTGCGCTGTGTATTATGAGTGTACTGCAAAGTCTACGGCGTTTAAGATCTTAAATAAACAGTGAACTTTCATTAAGAAATCCATTCACAGCGCCCTGGGGGCGTGGTGCCTCAGCGTGCTTGGCCAGGTCCGAGCAGTACGAGTTTCAAGGCGGTCGGGTTCAAGGCAGGCGAGCGCAGAGGCTCCATTTAAGCTGCTGTGTACTGCGCTGTGTATTATGAATGTACTGCAAAGTCTACGCGTTTAAGATCTTAAATAAACAGTGAACTTTCATTAAGAAATCCATTCACAGCGCGCTGGGGGCGTGGTGCCTCAGCGTGCTTGGCCAGGTCCGAGCAGTACGAGTTTCAAGGCGGTCGGGTTCCAAGGCAGGCGAGCGCAGAGGCTCCATTCAAGCTGCTGTGTACTGCGCTGTGTATTATAAATGCACTGCAAAGTCTGCGCGTTCAAGTCCTTACATAAATGCGAGCTTTTATTATAAAAACCAAGCACGCCGGGTGCGTGGTGCCTCAGCGTGCTTGGCCAGGTCCGATCAGTACGAGTTTCAAGGCGGTCGGGTTTCAAGGCAGGCGAGCGCAGAGGCTCCATTTAAGCTGCTGTGTACTGCGCTGTGTATTATGAATGTACTGCAAAGTCTACACGTTTAAGATCTTAAATAAAATGTGAACTTTCATTAAGAAATCCATCCACAGCGCGCTGGGGGCGTGGTGCCTCAGCGTGCTTGGTCAGGTCCGAGCAGTACGAGTTTCAAGGCGGTCGGGTTCCAAGGCAGGCGAGCGCAGAGGCTCCATTTAAGCTGCTGTGTACTGCGCTGTGTATTATAAATGCACTGCAAAGTCTGCACGTTCAAGTCCTTAAATAAAATGCGAGCTTTTATTATAAAAACCAAGCACGCCGGGTGCGTGGTGCCTCAGCGTGCTTGGCCAGGTCCGAGCAGTACGAGTTTCAAGGCGGTCGGGTTCCAAGGCAGGCGAGCGCAGAGGCTCCATTCAAGCTGCTGTGTACTGCGCTGTGTATTATGAGTGTACTGCAAAGTCTACGCGTTTAAGATCTTAAATAAACAGTGAACTTTCATTAAGAAATCCATTCACAGCGCGCTGGGGCGTGGTGCC
>NW_021641038.1:0-31837 GCF_900964775.1 Scleropages formosus | reverse complement strand
GGGACACTTCGACCTCTATCGCCACTTCCTTCTTAACCTTTCAATGGATTCCAGTCAGAGTCTGTTACAAGGGCTACTTACAAAGAGAAGAATCAGATCATTTGATACTGACAAGACAGTACAGTACATCAAGAAGAGGAGAACCATCAATCTACTCCACTGTCTTAATGAACTCAATGACAATTGTCTAGTGGAGGAAGTCCAAGGTTACCTGAGCTCAGGAAATCTTTCAGCCAAACACCTCTCACCTGAACAGTGGTCAGCTCTGGCCTTTGTGTTACTGATGTCAGACAAGGAACCGGATGTGTTTGATCTGAAGAAATACGTCAGATCAGAGGAAGGCCTTCTGAGGCTGCTGCCAGTGGTCAAGGTCTCCAGAACAGCTCTGTAAGTACTCTGGTCTAATGGTAGTTCAGATTAGTCATAAGGAACTAACAGTAAAATACAAATCCATTTCTTTGTAAATGAATGCAGTACTTTCTTTCCCAAAAATGTCATCTTTTTTTTAATGTTTCTAATTGTCAATGTTAAATTTTGGAACTTAATTTTCTGAAAGTGAATGTTTAAATTAAGTCAAGTCAAGCTTTATTGTCATTCCACTACATGTGTGGACATACAGTGGGACGAAATGTCGTGTCTCGCAGGACCACGGTGCTGTGTAAAATAAGCATAAATATAAACATGCAACACTAGACCTAAGGAGAGCTTTTAGACCTACATAACTAATTTACTAAGTCGATAATCTGAAATTAGTGCAAATATACATATACTATAAACAGTTAACTATACAATACAAGTACTTACATAATAACTGTGCAGTAGAGGTACTTAAGAAGGAATAGTGCAATATGATTTGTAGTGCATTCACAAGTACATGATATTTGTGCAACAGAGGTATTTAAGAAGGAATAGTGCAATATGATTTGTAGTGCATTCACAAGTAAACATTTGTGTTATCTTGTTAAGTCCTTGTAACATTGGAGGTTTTATAAGAAAGTGTCTGGTGCATATAGAGAAAAGAAAAAACAGTTGGTTTGCATATGGAAAGGAAAAGTGTGTTTCCACAGGAGGTATCCAACAGTTTACATGTGGTGCGTGTGATGTGGTGGGTTGGGGGGGGGGGGAGAGTGGATCCTGGTTTCAGGAGCTAAGGTTGTGGATGAGGTTTCAGAGGGTGGCAAGGTGATTGCAATTGAGGGCTCTCACAGCCTGGGGGAAAAAGCTGTTGAGCAGTCTGGCAGAGTGGGCTCTGATGCTCCGATACCGTCTTCCTGATGGCAAGAGCTGGAAGAGACTGTGAGAGGGATGAGTGGGGTCTTTCACGATACTGGTGGCCTTTCTGGAGCATCGTGCAAGGAAAATGTCCAGAATGGAGGGGAGAGGGGCACCGATGATCTTTGCAGCTGTGTTCACTGTCCGCTGTAGGGTCTTGCGGTCTGCTGCACTGCAGTTCCCGTACCAGACAGTGATGCAGCTGGTTAGCACACTCTCAATTGTTCCCCTATAGAATGTGGTGAGGATTGGAGGAGGGAGACTTGCTCTTTTAAGTCGGCGCAGGAAGTGGAGCCGCTGTTGCGCCTTCTTGGAGAGTGATGTAGTGTTGGTGGTCCAGGTGAGGTCTTCTGTAATGTGCACTCCCAGGTATTTAGTGCTGCTGACTCTCTCCACAGTCGAGCTGTCGATGGTCAGTGGGGGGTGGTCAACTTCCTGAAGTCCATCACAACCTCCTTTGTCTTACTCACATTGAGGGACAGGTTGTTTGCACCACACCATTCAACTAGTGTTAAGGAAACAGTATAACATAACGAGGCACCTTGCAGATGTGTAAACTTCCAATACTTCATAAATTAAATATTTTTGGCATAAAATATCTGTCCAAATATTGTCTTGTTAAGGCTGAACCAGTGTGGACTGACAGAGCGATCCTGTTAAGCTCTGGCCTCAGTTCTCACCGCAAACTCCTGTTCACACCTGAGTGACAATGACCTGCAAGATTCAGGAGTGAAGATACTCTCTGCTGGACTTGGGGGAACAAACACTGTAAACTGGAGATACTAAGGTCAGAACTACTGGGAAATAAACAGTGTAAATGACCATTGAAGTGTGTATCAGGGAGAATGCAGTGTTTAATGTGTATGTGTGTCTCTCTACAGACTCTCTGGCTGTTGTGTCACAGAGAGAGGCTGCGCTTCTTTGGCTTCAGCTCTGCGTTCAAACCCCTGTTCACACCAGAGAGAACTGGAGCTGAGCTACAATCACCCAGGAGACTCAGGAGTGAAGCTGCTCTCTGATCTACTGGAGGATGAGCAACTGAAGTCTGTGTGTGTGTGTGTGTGTGTGTGTGTGTGTGTGTGTGTGTGTGTGTTGCAAGTCAGCAGCAACAATAACACTTCTGTGCAGCAATAACATTTGTATGCTTAAGCTACAACTCCCATTTAAGTGCAAAAGAAAAATGACTGATGCAAAATAAATAACGGCATAAAACTTGAGGAGATGCGAAAAACTAACTTTTCACCCTGCTGCAGACAGGGAAGCATTTTTGCTTCCTGAAGGCCAACACAGCGAGAATGAGGAGGAGCTTCTTCCCGCAGGCCATCCGGGCTCTTGACCAGGAAAGCACCATGGCGTAGAGACTGGACTTGAATAAACAATAATCACTACCTCACCCAAATATTGCATAGCATTTTTTTCCACAACATTGCACACGTACTTTTTTCTGATTTAATCTTTAATATTGGAGTTTACATTCACTTTGTTCACATACTTGAATACATCTGTTTTGTATATGTCCCCTCATACATATTATTATTCTTCTGTTCATTTCTATTATATTTTCATTATATTTCTTTTTTTCCTGTAGTATGATTTTAATTGCTATTTTATTTGGGGGGGCACGGTGGAACTGTGTGTGTGTATTTTTATCTTACTATGAGTATGTACCATGGACAGTCGGAAAAGCATTTCACTGCACGTTGTACTAAGTATGGTTGTGTACGTGACAAAACTTGAATTTGAGTTTTTGGGATTTATTTATTCAATAAAGAATTTAGTAACCGGAAATGAAGAAATTTTTACCTGTTGAGTTGGACAGTGTGTGGAGCCAGACACCTTCGGTGGGCTAGTAATCCATTCTGATCCATAGGAAAATGAAAGAAAAAATCTCTCACTGCCTGTTGGTGTTCCAATAAACGTTCCGAATGAACTCCTTCTGTGCGCCCTTCTTTGCCCCATCCATACCCAGAGCACAGCATGCTACAATGTCATCTTAAGAAATGTTGGGCTATTTCAGAAAATCTAAGTTGGTACCTCTGATCAGTAAGACCCCAGTAGGCGGGCACACCTTTAGATATTGAGCACCTAAACTCTGGAACAGTACCAGTTACTGTCATGTTGCACATCTCTGAGATGAACACAGGTAGGATGTGAATCTTCTGCCCTCAAGTAAAAACTGAGACATTCACAAAGGAAATAACACTTTTATTGAAGTGAACAACTGGCAACAGTCCTCATCTCCTTTGAGCGAAGGTACCGCCGTGAATTAACCGCTATTCCGCCAGCTCTTCAGCAGCCATAGGGTCCCTGGGTAGCGGTGCTACTGCTCAGCCAGGAAGGTGTGTCTCAAAGCCTCAAAGGCTGAGACACGCTTGGATGGGTTAAAGGCCAGAAACTGCTGTGGGCACACCGACAAAACACAGTCAATCCCCTGTTCCAACACACCCCTACAAAGAAACCTGTATCCCTGCAGTGGTCCTCAAGCCTGTTTCTCGTGGCTTACAGTACATCAGGATCTCCAGTCCAGAACTTGGGCCCTCGATCAAATGGACTGTTACCAACTTAGCCTTTTCTCACAGCGCTGGGCTAGTGAGGTATTCCAGCTGCCTTTAAACTGGTTCCCCCCATCACACCCTGGCAGGAAAGGGCTGTGAATTCTGATTTAGAAACAAAGTCATTCTCATTAACTCAGAATCCAACAGGGCATTTCACCAACATCCCAAGGAGTGTAGATGCGGATATGCCAATCCCAAAGTACCGTCAATCAGTGACCAATTCACTAATAGGAAGACCATTGCTCTGATTTCCAAAAAAAAAAAAAAAATACTTCCATCTCCTACTTTACACACTATTGCAGGACTCGCACCCATTAAAACTTACTAAGAGCAAGTCCCTCTCTTCCTGGTGCAAGTTCGGCAGCAGCTGCTTTAAGGTATTACCACTCTTCCAGTTGGCAGGGTACGGGATGGGGCTCTCGGTAGGCCAGTCCTCCTGTGCAGGCAGGCCGATCACACTGAGGACCAACAAGGAGGAGTTACACACTCGAGCTATCTGGGAACACCTAATTTGACTCTAACCTTAACGCAATGTGACTCTTAACCTTAACCCAATTTAACCCTAAGTTACTCTGTCAGCATTGATGCCTGCAAAGCTACAAAGCATCGCTGACCATGAAACCATCTCACTATGAAAGAGGACATGTAGTGACTTACTCTATGATTTTCTGGAGCTGCTGTATGTCAGAATAGCCGCAAAACAAGGGTCTGCCAAAAAGAAGTGCAGCCAGATGTGTGTTACACGCAAGCGTGTCTCCGTGATGCAGCGGGGGGTGTACAGTGGTTTACTGTGCTCTCCCTACCTGAGGAGGAAGAGCTCAGCGAAGATGCAGCCAGTGCTCCACATGTCCACGGAGGACATGTAGCCGGAGTGTAGCAGGACCTCCGGAGCTCTGTACCACAGGGTCACCACCTGAGGAGCACATACCCACAGGAAGTGATGTCATCTAGAGAACAGCAAAGAATGTGTCAGGCTGCATAAGACCACAGGACTTTGTTATGAATTTATTACAGGGTGATGGGTTTAGGAGGCAGAATACTTAGTTTAGTTTCTGTCCAGTGACATATTCACTTGTACAAATTGTTAGGGTTAAAACACTAGCATGTCAGGATCCAGTCAGTGCAGACTTACGATGGGCGTGAGAGCCATGTGGTGGCTGTAGATCCGCGCCAGACCAAAATCCGCAATCTTGATCTCACCGTGGCTGCTGACCAGCACATTTTGCGGCTTCAGGTCTCGGTGCACCAGCATGTTGGTGTGAAGGAAGTCTAGGCCTCGCAGCAGCTGTAACATTATGTCCTGCGAGGACAGGAGGAGATACATGGGGACACCTTTTTCTTTTACAGAAAGGAGGAAACTGGAGGGACACCTGTACCAACTGACAGGCTGATCCAAACCTGTGCAGTAAATCAAATCATAGCCATGTAAGTGCATGAGTGTGTAAGCTTTTTTTGTTTTTAAAAATGAAATGTGTATAAATGAGTAAATGAGTAGCTTAGTATGAAAACCTCAGTCACTTTGGAGAAAAGCATCAGCTAAATGAAGAAATACAACAGTATTAACATAACGGAGACTGAATTCACATAACATAATGGTTTTCAGAAAATTACATGGGTACATTACATTACATTAATGACATACACTATTGTGGATCAAAGGTTTAACAGTTGATATTGCATGGACTATGACAAAAAGGACATCTCACCTTAATTTTCCACCTGCTGAGACCAGTCTCTGCTACCGAGGCAAGAAATGCACACAAATCTTGATCAACATATTCAAACACTAAAGTCAGCTCTGAGGTCTGATTTTGGACTTCAACTGAAACATCTAATAACCTAGAAAACAAGTAAAATGAATTAATAAATTTAGAACTCAGCCTTACCCTGAATAAACAAATAGAAAAGAGTTCTACTTACACTCAGAGATCAACAGCTGGTTTTAACTGTCCAGAAACAGGGCAGTAATACTTTGCTGTATTATTACTATACTGTACTATAATATTATCCATAATGACTTGTAATATGTATACACTGATACAGCACTTATGTATTTTTGCAGGTCAGTTCAGAGTATATACTTTGATCAAGAGTACTGCAGCAATAGCACCTGGGTTCTCGAGGACTACAAAAACCTCCAGGGCGCTGCAGCAGAGACTGGGGGGTAAGACTGGGGTCCTTCTGTACCGGGCGACCTTTCTGTATTGTCTCTCACTGTTGATGTGATTGCAGACAGCAACGTACACACCACTCTGAATGGTTGGGCCCAACAGTGTGTTACTTGGCAAGTTTGTAGAACAGATCTGATGCTTGAGTGCAACAAAGGGACATGATGGCAGCAAGCAGTCTTAAAATGGACACACACACGGGGATTACAATCTCTTCTGGTGAACAAACCGACATGCACCTGGCGAGGGACAGCCCTGGGTTCTCGAGGACTACAAAAACCTCCAGGGCGCTGCAGCAGAGACTGGGGGGTAAGACTGGGGTCCTTCTGTACCGGGCGACCTTTCTGTATTGTCTCTCACTGTTGATGTGATTGCAGACAGCAACGTACACACCACTCTGAATAGTTGGGCCCAACAGTGTGTTACTTGGCAAGTTTGTAGAACAGATCTGATGCTTGAGTGCAACAAAGGGACATGATGGCAGCAAGCAGTCTTAAAATGGACGGACACACACACACACACACACACACACACACACACACACACACACACTAAAGAAAACATGCTCTGACTGTTGATGTGACTGTGTACAGTACACTGCCTAAATGCGTGTAGAGACAGGTGAACAAATTAACCCAATCACACGAACAGTCAGAGCATGTTATAGTTGCTTTGTTGTGGTGTGACGGCATCCCCCTCGTGGCTTCATTGTGGAATTGCAGGTAGGGTTAAAAATTTTTAAAATTGGGTTAATTTGTTCACCTGTCTCATCACGCATTTAGGCAGTGTACTGTACCCAATTTTAAAATTTTAAGCCTACCTGCAATTCCACAATGAAGCCACGATGGGATGCCATCACACCACAACAAAGCAACTATAACATGACAACAGGTGGGACTCTTGCTCCACCTCTCCCCCACAACTAGACACCCTATAGGCAAACACACGCATACGTAAGGCTTTTTACATACCTCCCAGCAACGCATCCGTCACCAGCATCGCACGGACCGGCACGGGTCCACACGTTGAAGGAGGCAGAGAAGGCGGCCCTAGACAAACAGGGATTACAATCGCTGCCGGTGAAGAAAGTGACGCGCACCTGCTGAGGGCCGGCTCTGGGCTCTCGCGGACTACAAAGACCTGGTCCAGGTGCTGCAACAGAGACAGGGAGGTAAGACTGGGCTTCATCTATACCGGGCAACTTTCTGTATTGTCTTTCAGTGTTGATGTGATTGTGTATGTTGTTGTCTCTACCACTCCAAATAGTTGAGCCCAACATTGTGCTACTTACTGATATTTATTAATACTATTTAAAAAAGAAAAAGAAAAAAAAAAAAAGGTGAAAAATGGTAAGTTTGCAGAATAGATTTGATGTTTGAGTGCAACAAAGGGACATGATGGCAGCAAGCAGTCTTAAAATGGACGGACACACAGGGATTACAATCTCTTCTGGTGAACAAACCGACATGCACCTGGCGAGGGACAGCCCTGGGTTCTCGGACTACAAAAACCTCCAGGGCGCTGCAGCAGAGACTGGGGGGTAAGACTGGGGTCCTTCTGTACCGGGCGACCTTTCTGTATTGTCTCTCACTGTTGATGTGATTGCAGACAGCAATCAACCTAATTTTAAAATTTCAATGCCACCTGCAATTTCACAATGAAGCCGCGTGGGGAGAGTCATCACACCACAACCAAGCAACTGAAACACGCTCTGACTGTTGATGTGGTTGTATATAGTACACTGCCTAAAGGCGTGTTAGACAGGTGAATAAATAACCCAATTTTAAAAATAAAACCACCTGCAATTCCACACTTCATACCACACACCCCACACTAAACAAAACAGTAGCCAAAACAAAATCCATTTCCCAACCAAATTTGGGAAATTTCCTTTTTTTTTTTTTAAAAAAAAAAAAAGGTTTTCACTTCTTCTACAGAAGTTTCCCATGCAGCTGCATTTGTTCAAGCTAAGATAAGTTTTACTTATACACATATTGTATTAGCAGAGAGATATACACATGTAGATGTGCAATTCTTAAGTTAGCTTTTTTCCACCATATAAAATAATGTACATTGCACAAATAGCTGCATAAAACTTTCTGAATATTGATGATTCCCAATCACCTTCTAGTTTTATATAAACAATATATTTAATATAAACATTTGTTACAGTACAGCAGTAGCTGCGTGAAGGTTTAACAGGTATGATCTCAAAGTTATAGCACATGAACGTTTACACACCTTACATGAACTTCAGAGAGAACTGGCACAGTGAGTCTGGAAGAAGTGAATTATAATTTAGTAGGGGTGCGGTGGCGCAGTGGGTTGGACCACAGTCCTGCTCTGCGGTGGGTCTGGGGTTCAAGTCTTGCTTGGGGTGCCTTGCGATGGACTGGCGTCCCGTCCTGGGTGTGTCCCCTCCCCCTCCAGCTTTACGCCCTGCGTCACCGGGTTGGCTCCGGTTCCCCGCGACCCCGTATGGGACAAGCAGTTCTGAAAACGTGTACGTGTGTGAATTTTAATTTACTAATGGTTGTCATGGTTTCCAGAGAAAACCATTTAGCATGCAAGTGCAGCCTTTCTATCAGCAACACAGAGCTGATATCCACTGGGGGGGCAGGAGCTAATTTTGAGGACCCAAGGTAGGGTTAGAAAGTCAGACACAGAAGATATAAAAGAGATGGCAAGAACAAAGTAAGGATCAAGGACAAGTGCGAGGAGGGGTGTGAAGTTTTTGTGAGATTCCACAATGACAAGGTAAAAACATTAGATCAGCTGCAGTAATTTGTAAATAATGGGTTGTCATTTTGCTATTAAAATGCTCACGTAAATACTTCACTCAGATATTTTTCTGTAGATCCATGTATCGTTTTGGAGTAGTTTACCAGGAGATTCTTTTCCAATTCAGATGGATGCTGACCACAGATACTCTTCCAGTCGGTTGTTGCGGGTGTGGTTTAAAGAGCCATGGGGGAGATCCGAAGGGTAAAGGACAAGAACCACTCCCTGAGGTGAATTTTATTGTTCTGCTTCACTCTGTTAAAGACTTCGATTGAATACAGGTGTGGCGAATAGAGCTGGGTTTGTCCAAAGTTGCGCCCTTTATGGTCATTTAGAATATTGCCTCCAATGGTCATTACAATGCCAGTAATTAATAACATGCTGAAAAAAGCCTGTACTCCTCATTCTTGGAAGACGGCTATTAAAAAAAAAAAAAAACCAACCCTGGATGAGAATGAAGGGATTCAGTTGCTGGATTTCAGCACAAACTGCTGGTGATTATGAGAACATTGGAACCACTTAAAGCAAATTAAAAGCGCACCCCAAGGTTCAAATCTTTGAAACCTTCATCCCCCCCATGGATCAGAGTGGATTACCAGAACATTAAAAGTGTCTGGTGCAACAAACTGCCCAGTGCGGCACAGAAAATTTCCCCATCCATCGCTTAAACTGTTTAAAAATCTTTACTCAATAAATAAACAACAAAAAGTGGCATGCCACTACTAAAACATCTACAATAAAACTGTCACATCCCCACCCGCACCACAATCGGCAGCACCTGGCTCCGATTAAACGCTTGACGCTAATCAGCATACTTGTCTTTAGAAGACACTCCTCAGCCACACATCTCCTTGAGACATCTGGCTTTGCTATGCTAACAGCATTTATCCTGTTCCCTGTTGTTTGTTCTTGATGTCTGACCATTTGCCTTGCTTCCTGACTATGTCCATGAGTCTCTGCAGTGTAAACATTACATGATGGAATCTTTAAAACACACAAAAAAAAACATACCCCATGGCAAAAAGACACAAATAAACTTGTCCGGCAACTCTACTGCACAAGAGAGGCGGTTCCCTGGCCTGTTCCCAAGGTGTTGCTGTACACCTTACCTATCATTTTCTTTGCATGTTTCTCTTTTCACATCATCTCCCCCATTTAGACATTTTGATACGATATATAAACAATGCAAATAACCAAATACACCAAATAAAAAACAATTTTAAATTGGTAAGAAAACACCCACATATGTAATGAAAACTCTACTACAATAAACCAAAAAAAGATGATAAATACAAACACACCACACAGTAATTTTCAAAGACTACTTCAAAGTACAATAAATTACTGTAAGTTATAAAATTGTGCAATTAAATATAGTGCGTAAAGAGACAGTTGCACCCTCTTATGCACAGGAGATATGTTCCGAGGCCCCCGCTGGATGCCTGAAACCGTGGATAGCACTGAACCCTATATATAGTCCGTTTTTTCCTAACAGAAGCAGAAGAAATAAAACTAAGAACGCTACTAAGTGACCAATGGGCAGGTAGCGTATACAGCACGGATACGCTGGACAAGGGGATGATTGACGTAATGGCGCGAGATTTCATCATGCTGCTCAGAATGGAGCGCAGACAGACTTAAGTCAAGCATCACTCCCAGACTCTTAGCTAAGGAAGTAGGCAAAATGAACGAGTTTCCCACTTTGATGGAGAGGCCATGACAGGAAGACAGGCTAGCTGCGAAGTGTAGGATCTCTGTTCACCAGTGATATCAACAGCCTATACACAAACATTGCAACAGACCTGGGCCTGACAGCAGTAAAGAACACCATTCTAAGGTACCCAGACCACAATGGACCAGACACTGAACTCCTACAATTACTGGAAATCAGTGTCATCAGGAATAATTCTGAATTTAACAAACAAGTCTGTCTACAGATACAGCGGACAGCAATGGGTTTAAAAAAAAAAAAAGAAAAATTTGCCCTTGGTCTGGGGGTGCGGTGGCGCAGTGGGTTGGACCACAGTCCTGCTCTCCGGTGGGTCTGGGGTTCGAGTCCCGCTTGGGGTGCCTTGCGACGGACTGGCGTCCCGTCCTGGGTGTGTCCCCTCCCCCTCCAGCCTTACGCCCTGAGTTGCCGGGTTAGGCTCCGGTTCCCCGTGACCCCGTATGGGACAAGCGGTTCTGAAAATGTGTGTGTGTGTGTGTGTGTGTGCCCTTGGTCTACGCAAGCATCTACATGGCAGACTGGGAGAAAACTCTATTTATGAAATGCCCAAACAGACCACTCCAGTGCTACAGATATCGGGGTGACATTTTCAGGGTCTGGCACCATGGCCACGAGGATTTTGACACACTCATGAACACACACACCACTCCAAAATAACAATAAAACAACACTGAGACACACAGGAAGTAAACTTCCTGGACACCACAGTCCATTACAGTAAACCTCAAGGTGGCTTTAAAAACACTCGAGATCAAGGTTTACTTTAAAAGCACTGACACACACTGTCTACTGCACAAATCCAGCTTCCAGCCCAAACACACCTTCCAGGGATTGATCAAGTCCCAGCTCATCAGGTTCCACCGAATATGCTCAGAGAAAACAGAGTTCAACAACACCACCGGAACTCTGTTCCGAGCTCTTGGACCGAGGGAATAGGTTCCGGAGACATATCAAATCACAGACAATGAACTCAACATAGGAAGGCCATGGTAGCAGGGTGACTCACACTGTAAAGGTCATCCCACTAATATAAATAATGTGTCGGCAGAATGATACTTTGGCTCCTTTTCCAAAAAGCGTTATGCTCAATTACAGTTGTATGCTCAACGCAAACCAAATGTGCATCTTACGGGTGAACACGAATTTACCTTAGATAGAAAGGCAATAATTCCAGTAAATTATTGCACCAGCAAGATGGTGTGTGTTGTGTGTGCTGTGTGCTTGAAGCAGGGGAGGAGACACAGAGCTGTTTTACCGGGGGGCTTCTTCTGGGCCGAAAGGAAGAGAGAATCCACCCAGTGTTCGATAACGAAGAGTTTTACTCGGCTGGGTGCTGCCCCAGTGCATGCAGTTCTGCACAGAGAATTTCACCAGAGAAGTTTTTTGAAGGATTTGGTCCTGCTTTACTGCTCTTTCCCCTTCTCTATCTACTGCACACTCGGACCGTCTGCTTTCAGGAAGGAGGAGATGCTGTGCGACCAATAATGAGTGGACCAGCTTTTGAAAAGCAGCTCGCCAGCATTTTGACTGACATCCCAAACTCTATGAGCTGCCACCCTGCATCCAAAGACTCTCCAACCTTGCCCGACTTCTCAGCCACAGATATGGGTTTCTACAGAGGACAGACGGGGCACAGCCAACATGAGTACTATCAGAGCCAGACCTACTCACAATCTGTGAACCCCTACTCGTACCACCAGTTTAACCCGAACGGAATGGGGGGCCCTGGGGGCCTACCCCACAAAGTCAGAATACACCTACAGTAACTCATACAAGCAATACGGGCATTATAAACAGGGAGCTGCAGACACCACCCCAGGACACTGGTAAGTCTGAACTTTCCACAAATATAAACCCATGTAGACTATGATAATGTAATCTTTAATATGAGCTTTCAACACCAGCAAAACATATTCATTTTTCCTTAAACCAGCCCTTGGACTATCAGAGAAAAGCAGCTTGCTTACTGGAGCTTATAGGTTTTCACTGTATCTTACATAGCTTTTTTAACATAACTTATATGTCCCTATATACTTTATCTGAAAACATATCATATGTCCAATGATTTAAGAATACTCACATTTATTACTTTCGTAGTTTCATTTTGAATACCCCCCCCCCCCCCACTCCCCTTTGGTGAAACTGAAATATTGAGTGTGTACAGTAGCTGTTGCTAATATGTGGTTCATTTTATCCATCACACTGTATCGTATGTATATGCTGCACCTGTACATTGTTTGGAAAGCAAGGAATAGAGAACTCACGTGGTCATGCACACGCTCTCGGTTCAGTCCCTGAATGATGGTGTTATCATAGTCTGTTGAAGACAATGAGGACACACTGGGAGATGTTGGGCCTCTTCTTGGTGCTCCAGATGATCCTGAAGTGCTGGGGCAATTTTGCAATGGAGAAGATGGACTCACACCCACATCACTCAGCATGATGTACACTAACTTGATTGTACTTCTGTCCCGTATGTCTTGTACTGATGTAACATTCATGAATTCATTACCGAAGTCAGGATCCACGAACTGAATACCAAAGTCTCGTTCAATTCCAAATGCTTGGCAAATTGTACTGTGAAACTCCTTTAAAGTTTCTGGCCTTCCCGAATGGAGAAGCCATTAGAAGAAGCCATTTTAAAGCCATCATTGTCCACGATGACTCTGAGCTTCATATGCCGTGCCGTTAAAATGTTGTTAAATCAATATTTGGTAATGTTGTTACTTCAGTACAACATTTTCACAGTTCACTCAAAACATGAAGAGTTTAGCTGTCTACACATGACCTGTGACAGGTTGACTCTATGCTGCAATTAGCCATTATACTACTATAGGAAAAACAAAGACACAGAACCACATCTAGCAAGAAGCTGAAAGTTGAAGAAGATGAAAGAAATGTGTACCGGTACTTTTTTCAGCATGAATGTAAACAGCACTTCAGTGTGAATTATAAGATGACGACTTACTGATGTTGAGCTCCTCCTTCTTCCCTATATATTTTTCCTTCAATTTCGCTTTTTTTTTTAATGGTCATTTGCTGTACCATAACTGTGGTAACAATAAAGAAAGAAAAAACTGATACCACACAATTACAGAAATTTATCCGCAGCTGTTGCAGATCTATGGAGTTGTGGTGTTGGAGATTCTATTCAGTGTGCTCTCATGTTGGTGAAGTATCGATCACATGACCTTTGTTGTGCGTGATGTGTTCTGATGAAGCACGTATGTAAATAAATGTTCTCCCCTTCCGGTTTAAGCAAACCGATGGTGTGAACGTGTACTTTGTTACCTCCGTTAAGTATAATCTATTTACCACTTCTCAAACGCAGAGATGGCTGCGCCAACAGGTTATGGGCCCAGAAGAGAAGTAGGTAATAGACTGAGTAGACTGTGTTTCGACGGAGACGAAAAGAATTACGAACTTTGGGAGACAAAGTTTTTGGGGCACCTGCGTTTGCTGGGACTGAAAGAGACCATATTGAAAGTCCCCACACCGAGCGATAGAGACAGCGCGGACGAAGATGAGATTGACGACACTGATAAAAATGAAGAAGCCTACGCGGAATTGATCCAGTTTTTGGATGATAAAAGTCTTTCCCTTATAATGAGAGAAGCTGCAGATGACGGAAGAAAGGCGCTGCAAATACTGAGGGGCTACTATGCAGGAAAAGGGAAGCCGCGAATTATTAACCTGTACACAGAATTAACATCCCTTCAGAAAACTGCAAAGGAAAGTATTACGGATTACATTATTCGGGCAGAAACAGCCATTACCGCTCTGAGGAATGCTGAGGAGACGCTCAGTGACGGACTGTTGATTGCAATGATTCTTAAAGGTTTGCCAGAATCGTTTAAACCATTCGCAGTTCATGTAACACAGAGTGATGAAACTATGACTTTTGCAGAATTTAAGACAAAGCTTAGAAGTTTTGAAAACACTGAAAAGTATGCTAGGTCAAATGACGACAACGTTATGAAAGCGAGTGGTGCAGCTCCTGTGAGAAGAGGAGAGAGAGAGAAAAACGCAGACCCTGATAATATTACGTTATAATTGCGGTCAAAAAGGACATAAAGCCTGGAGATGTCCAAATGAACGTCGTAAAAGTCAAAAACAGTGGTGTAGCTATTGCAAAAGCTCAACACACAAAGACGCATCTTGCAGACGCAAAAGAAGGGACGACGCAAAACAAGCGACGCATGAAGAGGACGCAGATAAACATGCTGCATTTGTCTTCAAAACGTGTGATTATCAACTAGACGGGCTGAAACATAAAGGACTAATGGTTGATACGGGAGCAACATCACACATAATTACCGACATCGGAAAGTTTAAGAAATTTGACGAGACTTTCCAAACGGGCAAACATTTCATTGAGCTTGCGGACGGGACAAGAGCGAGTGGCGTTGCGCTGAAGAGAGGTGACGCGGAGATATGTTTGATTGACAGTGAAGGAAAGCAAGTGAGTACAACGCTAAAGAAAGCACTGTACATTCCTTCATATCCACAAGACATATTCTCTGTTAAAGCAGCGACTGCCAACGGGGCTTCTGTTCGTTTTCGACAAGGACATGACGAGCTCATCCACAAGGATGGCACGAGATTTGAAATAAAAGAGTATAATAGACTGTACTATCTAAACACTATAGATAAGGGAGGAGATTATTGTAACGGCTGTTACGACATTCAAACTTGGCACGAAATCCTCGGCCACTGCAACTATGATGATGTTTCCAAGTTGCCAGATATTGTGGAAGGAATGGAAATCAAAGGAAAGATTGACAAGTCCAAACTGCACTGTGAAGTCTGCACACAAGGCAAATTTGCGCAAAGCAGGAACAGAGAACCCGATGCACGTGCCAAAGTCCCACTTGAACTTGTGCACACAGACTTGGCTGGTCCTATTCAACCAGAGGCTAAAGATGGTCACAGGTATGCACTTGTATTTGTTGATGATTTCTCAGGCACAATATTTGTTTACTTCCTGAAAGCGAAAAGTGACACTGTAAAGGCTACGGAAAAATTCCTAGCAGACACTGCTCCTTATGGTACTGTAAAGTGCATTAGGTCAGATAATGGCACTGAATTCACAGCAACAAATTTTCGGTCATTGCTAAGCAAAAATCGCATTAAACATGAGACCTCTGCACCGTATTCACCCCACCAAAACGGTACTGCTGAAAGAAGTTGGCGAACATTGTTTGAAATGGCCAGATGCATGCTCATTGAGAGTAAATTACCAAAAGAGTTATGGACTTACGCTGTGATGACTGCTGCAGTAATTCGCAACAGATGCATTAATAACAGAGTAAAGCAGACTCCATACTACATGTTGACAGGAAGAAAACCGGATCTTTCAAAGATGAGAGTTTTTGGATGCATGTGCTATGCATACAAACACGACAGAAAGAAGCTAGATTCACGTTGTGAGAAGGGAATATTTGTTGGGTATGACAAGAATAGCCCTTCATACCTAGTGTATTACACAGACACTGGAAGAGTCCTTAAACACAGGCTTGTCAAATTCTTCAAGAAATGTGCTGTCGAGCAGCAAACTCAAACTGACCCACAAATACCAGATGAGGATGTTTATGGGGGAAGTTATTTGCCATCTAAGGTAAGAACAAACATCACTGAACAGAGTTCAGGGAAGTCTCAAGATAGTGGAGACAAAACAGATCTTCAAAATGATGATCAGACTGAAAATATTCAGAATAGATGCAACCCCAAAAGGAACAGGAAAGCTCCCCAATACTTATCTGACTACGTAACTGATATTGAAGATGATGATCAGATACTTACTAATATTGACTACTGTTACAGAATGTGTAATGTACCACAAACCTTCAAGGAAGCCATGAGTTCAACCAAATCACAGATCTGGATTAAAGCCATGGAAGAAGAGATGGATTCTCTAAAAGAAAATGGAACTTTTACGTTGATGGCTCTACCCGAAGGCAAACATGCAGTGGGGGGTAGATGGGTCTATGCAATCAAGAACAATGCAGATAACAATGAAACATATAAGGCTAGATATGTTGCTAAGGGTTATAGTCAAGTAATGGGAAGAGACTATAAGGAAACCTTTTCTCCAACAGCAAATATCACATCAGTTCGTGTCTTGATGCAAATGGCAGCACAGTAAGACCTTGTTCTACATCAGATGGATGTGAAAACGGCTTACTTACATGCTCCAATTGATTGTGAGATCTATGTGGAACAGCCAGAAGGTTTTGAGGTAAAATCAAATACTGGTGAAAAACTTGTCTGTAAACTGAACAAGTCATTGTATGGTCTGAAACAGTCAGGTAGAAACTGGAATAAGTTACTGCATGATTACCTGAGTGAAAATGACTTTATGAAAAATCCTGCAGACTCTTGTGTCTACAGCAGACAAACTGGAAAAGAGAGAGTGATGCTAATAATCTGGGTTGATGATCTGATTATTGCTTCTAGTACCAACGAGTTACTAAATGGTGTGAAAAGGATGCTGACAGCTAAATTCAAGATGAAAGACCTTGGTAAATTAAAACATTTCCTAGGCATTGATTTTGAGCAAATGGATGGAGTTGTGAAAATGAATCAAAAGGGGTACATCTTAAAAATACTGGAAAGGTTCAACATGTCGAATAGTAAGTCCAGATCGACCCCATGTGAACAAAAGCTAGAGTATAACGGTGATGGAAACTCTGTAAACCACACAAAGTATCGTGAAGCAGTAGGTAGTTTGACCTATCTAATGACATGTACTAGACCAGATCTTAGTTGGGCTGTGAGTAAATTGTCTCAATCTATGTCAAAACCAAATGAGCAACACTGGTGTACAGTGAAGCATGTGATGAGGTATCTGAAAGGTACAGTAAACCAAGAACTGACGTACAAGAAGAGTAACGAGAAGCTGAAACTTACGGCATACAGCGATGCTGACTGGGCATCAGATCCAAATGACAGACGAAGTACGACTGGATACTGTTTTAGTCTAACCAAAAATGGTCCCCTCATTTCCTGGAAGTCAAAGAAGCAGCCTACAGTTGCTTTGTCAACATGCGAAGCGGAATATATGGCACTGGCTGCGACCACACAAGAAAGTCTGTACCTTGTACAATTGATGAATGAACTGGAAAATGGATGTCAGTATGCACCGGTAAAAATCTTTGAGGATAACCAAGGTGCAATTGCTCTTTCCAAAAACCCTGTTTGTCGACAAAGATGTAAACACGTTGACGTTAGGTACCACTTCATTCGATCAGCAATTAGTGATGGTAAAATAACAATTGAGTACTGTCCAACAACAGAAATGGTTGCTGATGTGATGACTAAACCAATGACGAAGTATAAGAAAGAAAAGTTTGAAAGCTTTATGTTTGGGGCATAAATGTTGCTGATACAGGGATGTAACTGTGTGTTGTATTGTAAATGGACCTGTAGAGAATGAGAGCAAGTGGGGGTGTTGGAGATTCTATTCAGTGTGCTCTCATGTTGGTGAAGTATCGATCACATGACCTTTGTTGTGCGTGATGTGTTCTGATGAAGCACGTATGTAAATAAATGTTCTCCCCTTCCGGTTTAAGCAAACCGATGGTGTGAACGTGTACTTTGTTACCTCCGTTAAGTATAATCTATTTACCACTTCTCAAACGCAGAGATGGCTGCGCCAACATGTGGTTTAAAACATTGTTTTAAACTGAATGACCGCCGAAATACTGCTGCCATCAGTATCGCTTTTAAGTGTTTGTTAAATGCACTTACTAAAACAATATGGGATCCCCAAAAAGTTCTGTTCCACATTACACCAAGATTAGACATGAAGAGCCTGCAATTGAAATAAACTAAAAATGAACAGGAATTAGCTAAATGGGCAAGCCTGTTCACAAAGAAAATGTAGTTGTCCAGTTAGTAATGACTAACTTCTGTGTCTACAACATGCCTGTGACTCACATCAGGTCACTTACTAATTGTGAAGATAAGTCCAAATTTTCGTTATTTACATATGAAATATGCAACAAATGCCAGTTTTTAGGAGAGAAGACAATTTTCAGCAATAATTCTTTTGTTTATTAACATATTATTTCTTAATTCACTGGTGGAATATTTTCTAGCAAAGTGAAAGTGTAATTTCTCTGATGAGCTGTAATTTTTTACGAAATCACTTACAGCATTTAGAAATTATGCTTTCAAAGCTAAACTTAACTATCACATAGACAACTTGTAGTACTTTGGTTTGATAGTACATTAGAATTTCTGATGAAAGCAGAGCATAAAAACAGAACTAAAAAAAAACGTTAACCTACCAGCTCAGCTAGCAAAAATCGGATATCTCGACGTCCCCGCGTCGTGTGCCCACCATTTCACAACCTTGACTGGTAGCAGCTCCGACGTCTAAGACATATACTGTATTTAAGTTTTAAAAAAAAAAAAAAAATACTACACACCCATGGCATGGCTACAAATTGCTTACTTACCAAAAATGAGGATCCTTGGACAGGGTTATACCGAATTTACGTAACGCGCAGTACTGTTGCAAACCCTTGATAGTGAAAAAGATCCCCACCTCCACGACATAAAAAAGCGGGAAAACGTATATAGACATGCGCAGAGAGAACAGTATGTGGAAAGTTCATTGAACAGTTTTTTCAAATTACCTTTAATTGAATAAAATTTACTTGTTTTCAATATAGCAAGTACATTTTTAAATTAATTTAAAAACATCTGTAGTATTAAATTACACATTAAAATCTATAAATTAAAAGTTCCCAAAAGCGACTCTTTCACGATGTGAGTTCTTGCATACATCTACTATGCATACCGAAAATTTCGAAATGGTGGGCACAATAAAACGCGGGGATGAGATAATCCGAGTTTTCTAGCTGGTAGGTTAGGTTATTTCTTAATTCACTGGTGGAATATTTTCTAGCAAGTGTGTAATTTCTCTGATGAGCTATAATTTTTACGAAATCACTTGCAGCATTTAGAAATTATGCTTTCAAAGCTAAACTTAACTATGTGACACATAGACAACTTGTAGTACTTTGGTTTGATAGTACATTAGAATTTCTGATGAAAGCAGAGGAGCATAATAAACAGAACTAAAAAAACGTTAACCTACCAGCTAGCAAACTCGGATTATCTCATCCCCGCGTTTTCTTGTGCCCACCATTTCGAAATTTTCGGTATGCATAGTAGATGTATCATGCAAAGAACTCACATCGTGAAAGAGTCGCTTTTGGGAACTTTTAATTTATAGATTTTAATGTGTAATTTAATACTACATATGTTTTTAAATCACTTTAAAAATGTACTTGCTATATTGAAAACAAGTAAATTTTATTCAATTAAAGGTAATTTGAAAAAAACTGTTCAATGAACTTTCCACATACTGTTCTCTCTGCGCATGTCTATATACGTTTTCCCGCTTTTTTATGTCGTGGAGGTGGGGATCTTTTTCACTATCAAGGGTTTGCAACAGTACTGCGCGTTACGTAAATTCGGTATAACCCTGTCCAAGGATCCTCATTTTTGGTAAGTAAGCAATTTGTAGCCATGCCATGGGTGTGTAGTATTTTTTTTTTTTTTTTTTTTTTTTTTTTTACTTAAATACAGTATATGTCTTAGACTTAACGTGGTCGGAGCTGCTACCAGTCAAGGTTGTAAAATGGTGGGCACACGACGCGGGGACGTCGAGATATCCGATTTTGCTAGCTGGTAGGTTAACGTTTTTTTTAGTTCTGTTTTGTGCTCTGCTTTCATCAGAAATTCTAATGTACTATCAAACCAAAGTACTACAAGTTGTCTATGTGATAGTTAAGTTTAGCTTTGAAAGCATAATTTCTAAATGCTGTAAGTGATTTTGTAAAATTTACAGCTCATCAGAGAAATTACACTTTGCTAGAAAATATTCCACCAGTGGCAGTGAATTAAGAAATAATATAAGTTAATAAACAAAAGAATTTTTGCTGAAAATTGTCTTCTCTCCTAAAAACTGGCATTTGTTGCATATTTCATATGTAAATAACGAAAATTTGGACTTAACATCTTCACAAGTAAGTGACCTGATGTGAGTCACAGGCATGTTGTAGACACACAAGTCATTACTAACTGGACAACTACATTTTCTTTGTGAACAGGCTTGCCCATTTAGCTAATTCCTGTTCATTTTTAGTTTATTTCAATTGCAGGCTCTTCATGTCTAATCTTGGTGTAATGTGGAACAGAACTTTTTGGGGATCCCATATTGTTTTAGTAAGTGCATTTAACAAACACTTAAATTAAGCGATACTGATGGCAGCAGTATTTCAGCGGTCATTCAGTTTAAAACAATGTTTTAAACCACAACTCCATAGATCTGCAACAGCTGCGGATAAATTTCTGTAATTGTGTGGTATCAGTTTTTTCTTTCTTTATTGTTACCACAGTTATGGTACAGCAAATGACCATTAAAAAAAAAAGCGAAATTGAAGGAAAAATATATAGGGAAGAAGGAGGAGCTCAACATCAGTAAGTCGTCATCTTATAATTCACACTGAAGTGCTGTTTACATTCATGCTGAAAAAAGTACCGGTACACATTTCTTTCATCTTCTTCAACTTTCAGCTTCTTGCTAGATGTGGTTCTGTGTCTTTGTTTTTCCTATAGTAGTATAATGGCTAATTGCAGCATAGAGTCAACCTGTCACAGGTCATGTGTAGACAGCTAAACTCTTCATGTTTTGAGTGAACTGTGAAAATGTTGTACTGAAGTAACAACATTACCAAATATTGATTTAACAACATTTTAACGGCACGGCATATGAAGCTCAGAGTCATCGTGGACAATGATGGCTTTAAAATGGCTTCTTCTAATGGCTTCTCCATTCGGGAAGGCCAGAAACTTTAAAGGAGTTTCACAGTACAATTTGCCAAGCATTTGGAATTGAACGAGACTTTGGTATTCAGTTCGTGGATCCTGACTTCGGTAATGAATTCATGAATGTTACATCAGTACAAGACATACGGGACAGAAGTACAATCAAGTTAGTGTACATCATGCTGAGTGATGTGGGTGTGAGTCCATCTTCTCCATTGCAAAATTGCCCCAGCACTTCAGGATCATCTGGAGCACCAAGAAGAGGCCCAACATCTCCCAGTGTGTCCTCATTGTCTTCAACAGACTATGATAACACCATCATTCAGGGACTGAACCGAGAGCGTGTGCATGACCACGTGAGTTCTCTATTCCTTGCTTTCCAAACAATGTACAGGTGCAGCATATACATACGATACAGTGTGATGGATAAAATGAACCACATATTAGCAACAGCTACTGTACACACTCAACATTTCAGTTTCACCAAAGGGGAGTGGGGGGGGGGGGTATTCAAAATGAAACTACGAAAGTAATAAATGTGAGTATTCTTAAATCATTGGACATATGATATGTTTTCAGATAAAGTATATAGGGACATATAAGTTATGTTAAAAAGCTATGTAAGATACAGTGAAAACCTATAAGCTCCAGTAAGCAAGCTGCTTTTCTCTGATAGTCCAAGGGCTGGTTTAAGGAAAAATGAATATGTTTTGCTGGTGTTGAAAGCTCATATTAAAGATTACATTATCATAGTCTACATGGGTTTATATTTGTTTACCTGTCTCATCACACCTTTTGGAAAATCTCCCTTTTTTAAGGCATCCCTGTGAGGGTATGGACGACGGATGGAAGCAGCAGTGGAGAATTGAAGTAGTGGACCAAAAGGTTTATTTCCCTTTACTAAAAAGTATTCTTCAAAACACATAAACCCTCAACCAAGTACAAAACAAACATAAAGTTATAAAGAACATGAGGCCTATGAGCCATGGGCTTAGCCCTTATATCAATATTAATGCGTAACTCTCCTATTCACTGCATGAGAGTAACTACATAAGTTTGTATCAAGCTCTCTCACTAGTGCCCTAATACAAACCTATATAGCTATAGCTCCGCCCTCTGATTATACCATAACAGCCTCAATTTATTTCAAAATACATTTCCCCCAAAAATTACATCTAAAATAAATACTAAAACATACAAACAATACTAAACATTTTTTACTATAAAAATCCCTACATACATCTTATAAAAACATTTCACACTACACAGTAAAACACCCCTACCTAGTTGGTTGTGCCCAAGGACTCCCCCCTAGATATACCCCAAATAGTTGACTCCATCGGGTTTACAACACAAGGCACCAAACACAACAGAACACCAGACAGCTACATGGTAAGGAAAAAGTCTACAGAAATGTTCTTCTAAAAACAATAAATACATTCACTCTCCACACAGTTACATATACCTGCCATATCTTTATAAAAGAAATATTAGTTAATGACAACCAGACAGATACCGGTAGGCCTTTCCCGGCACCCAATCTAGTTCAAACAAACAGTGTTAAATGGAATACGAAACCAGAACAAACAATATAACAATACAAGATAAAATGCATGTGACAGGCAACAGCAACAAGGTTTAGCGTTACATTGTTGGTACTTTGCCGGCATCTTGCTGATTCCTTGGAACAACTTGCCTGTCACAGCTCAGTCTGTGACAATCCCTCTCTTATGATTAAGTGGTGCACGGACTGTATTAATTTGCAGTATGTTTTGGTTAATGTTTTGTTTGGTGTGGGCTGAAGTGGTTGTCCATTATTATCTTTAAGACTGCTTGCCCCCACCATGTTGCGCTCAAACATGAAATCTATTCCGCAAACTTGCCATTTTTCATTATTATACATTTCCGTTATAATAGAGAGGAGGTTAAAGAGCTGGCTGTCTGGTGCAGTCATCACAACCTGGAGCTGAACACGCTCAAAACAGTGGAGATGATTGTAGACTTTAAGAGAAACACCTCAGCATTATCCCCACTCGCCATCATGAACAGCACTGTGGCAACAGTGGAGTCATTCAGGTTCCTGGGCACTACCATCTCACAGGACCTGAAGTGGGAGTTCCACATAGACTCCATTGTGAAGAAGGCCCAGCAGAGGTTGTACTTCCTTCGCCAGCTGAGGAAGTTCAACCTGCCACAGGAGCTACTGATGCAATTCTACTCTGCAGTCATCGAGTCTGTCCTCTGCACTTCTATAACTGTCTGGTTCGGCTCAGCTACGAAATCAGACATCAGAAGGTTACAGCGGATAGTTCGGACTGCTGGAGGAATCATCGGCACATCCCCCCCAGCTCTCCAAAAGCTGTACTCGTCCAGAGTCAGTAAAAGGGCTAGCAAAATCATTGTAGACCCCTCGCATCCAGGCCACTTCCTCTTCGAACCTTTGCCATCTGGCCGGCGCTACAGAGCACTGAGCACCAGGACAGCCAGGCACAAGAAAAGTTTCTTTCCTCAGGCCATCTACCTCATGAACAGCTAAATCCCCCCTAGAGAGTAAACCAGTGCAATACATAACGCTGTTTATATTTATATCTATTTATCACATCATATGTCTTACTCACATTCCCTTGCATTTGTATAGAACATACATATAATGTCTAGTGACTATTTTTTGTATATTGTGTACTTTATATTTTTTAATCCTTTATTCACATATTCTATCTTCTCATCTGTGTCTTGTCACTGTCATTCTGTCTGTGCTGTGGAAGTTTCTGTCACCAGGACAAATTCCTTGTATGTGTGTACATACTTGGCAGTAAAGCTTGTTCTGATTCTGATTCTGAATAATAAAAATAAGAAAATATCAGTCAGTAAGTAAAACAATGTTGGGCCCAAGTATTCCGAGTGGTACAGACAGCAATGTACACAATCACATCAACAGTGAGAGACAATACAGAAAGTCGCCAGGCAGGTACAGAAGGACCCCAGTCTTACCCCCATCCCCCCCCCCCGCGTCTCTGTTGCAGCTCCCGGAGGTTTTTTTATAACCCGCGAGAACCCGGGGCTCTCCCTCGGCAGGTCCGTGTCGGTTTGTCCACCAGAAGAGATTGTAATCCCCGTGTGTCCAGGCGTGCCTTCGCTGCCTCCTTCAATGCGTGGTCCCGTGCCGGTCGGTCTCCAGGTCGTCGCTCGTCGATGCGTCGTCCGTCTGCTTGTCTCCGATCCCCGTCGGTGTCCCCCTTGCGTGCGGTGAGGAGCATGCACCTTTGCTTAAAAAGCGTTCCCGAGTTTTCCAGGTCCGTTGTTGGTGCCGCTTTGTGCGCAAGTGCTCCGTTCAAAGTCCCAGGCACAACTCCGCTGATGTAGTGTTCTTTCATCAATATCGAGTTGTTTCCATTTGGTGATGGCGGATCCTTGGTTTTTACACTGAGCACTTGGTTGGGTTGTTATTCAGAACAGATAACAGATATTAATGTTCAGTGTAGCTTTCGTAAAGCTTAAGCAGGACTCCTGACGTTTCGCACCTAGCTGGTGCTCCTTCAGAGGAGAATCTGCTGGCTAGGGGGGCAGTGCAGTCGTTTATATATCCCAAGGTGTGTGTGTGTGTGTGTGAGGCAGAGAGGTGTGAAAAAGGGCCGTGTCCCACCTAAAGTGGGATAGGGAGCTGTGGGCCACCTTCTTTACTCTCGAGGAAGCTGTGTGTGTGTGTGTGTGTGTGTGTGTGTGTGTGTGTGTGTGTGTGTGTGTGTGTGTGTGAGAGAGAGAGAGAGATGTCCATTGTGGAGTGATGGCTCTCCCTTGTGGGTGTTTTGTGTAGAATTGCAGGTGGGTTTGAAATTTCTGTGGTGAATGTCTTGTGATGTGGCTGGGGTTTAGGTGTCCAGGACAGGTTTGTATGCTTGGATTGGGGTAGGCTGTGGATGGGAGATGTTTTTTAGGAAAAAAAATTTTTTGAGCGTGTATGATGTGTGGTCTGAGGATAGGGTTAGGATGAGGGCTGGGGTCAAGGTGATGGTTAGGGCAAGAGTTAGGGTTCGGGGTTACGTAGGTCTCGTTCTGATCAATGTTTCTTCTTTTAATTTGTGTAATCTGTATCTACTTTTTGCCCACTTCACCGCCACCTCCCATTCTGCCTTACTGGCTAAGTCAGACGTGGGTTTCTGTGTGTGTGTATTATGCCTTCATGATGGGCCTGGAGTATATACATGTTGTTTTTCATCCAGGCCTCCACGTGTCTTTGCACTTTCTGTGATGTGATGTTGTTAGGAGATGAAGGTTTAATAAACTGGGTTAATTTGTTTGCCTCTTGGTGTGGTGGCGCAGTGGGTTGGACCGGGTCCTGCTCTCTGGTGGGTCTGGGGTTCGAGTCCCCCTTGGGGTGCCTTGCGACAGACTGGCATCTTGTCCTGGGTGTGTCCCCTCCAGGCTTAGGCCCTGAGTTGCTGGGTTTGGCTCCGGTTCCCCATAGGGTGAGTGGTTCGGACAGACGGACAAAACATAGAGGACGGAAGTACAATCAAGTTAGCGTACATGCTGAGTGATGTGGGTGTGAGTCCATCTTCTTCATTGCAAAATTCTCCCAGCACTTCAGGATCATCTGGAGCACCAAAAAGAGGCCCAACATCTCCCAGTGTGTCCTCATTGTCTTCAACAGACTATGATAACACCATCATTCAGGGACTGAACCGAGAGCGTGTGCATGACCACGTGAGTTCTCTATTCCTTGCTTTCCAAACAATGTACAGGTGCAGCATATACATACGATACAGTGTGATGGATAAAATGAACCACATATTAGCAACAGCTACTGTACACACTCAACATTTCAGTTTCACCAAAGGGGAGTGGGGGGGGGGGTATTCAAAATGAAACTACGAAAGTAATAAATGTGAGTATTCTTAAATCATTGGACATATGATATGTTTTCAGATAAAGTATATAGGGACATATAAGTTATGTTAAAAAAGCTATGTAAGATACAGTGAAAACCTATAAGCTCTAGTAAGCAAGCTGCTTTTCTCTGATAGTCCAAGGGCTGGTTTAAGGAAAAATGAATATGTTTTGCTGGTGTTGAAAGCTCATATTAAAGATTACATTATCATAGTCTACATGGGTTTATATTTGTGGAAAGTTCAGACTTACCAGTGTCCTGGGGTGGTGTCTGCAGCTCCCTGTTTATAATGTCCGTATTGCTTGTATGAGTTACTGTAGGTGTATTCTGACTTTGTGGGTTATGCCCCCGGGCCCCCCATTCCGTTCGGGTTAAACTGGTGGTACGAGTAGGGGTTCACAGATTGTGAGTAGGTCTGGCTCTGATAGTACTCATGTTGGCTGTGCCCCGTCTGTCCTCTGTAGAAACCCATATCTGTGGCTGAGAAGTCGGGCAAGGTTGGAGAGTCTTTGGATGCAGGGTGGCAGCTCATAGAGTTTGGGATGTCAGTCAAAATGCTGGCGAGCTGCTTTTCAAAAGCTGGTCCACTCATTATTGGTCGCACAGCATCTCCTCCTTCCTGAAAGCAGACGGTCCGAGTGTGCAGTAGATAGAGAAGGGGAAAGAGCAGTAAAGCAGGACCAAATCCTTCAAAAAACTTCTCTGGTGAAATTCTCTGTGCAGAACTGCATGCACTGGGGCAGCACCCAGCCGAGTAAAACTCTTCGTTATCGAACACTGGGTGGATTCTCTCTTCCTTTCGGCCCAGAAGAAGCCCCCCCCCCCCCCGGTAAAACAGCTCTGTGTCTCCTCCCCTGCTTCAAGCACACAGCACACACAGCAGCACACAACACACACCATCTTGCTGGTGCAATAATTTACTGGAATTATTGCCTTTCTATCTAAGGTAAATTCGTGTTCACCCGTAAGATGCACATTTGGTTTGCGTTGAGCATACAACTGTAATTGAGCATAACGCTTTTTGGAAAAGGAGCCAAAGTATCATTCTGCCGACACATTATTTATATTAGTGGGATGACCTTTTCAGTGTGAGTCACCCTGCTACCATGGCCTTCCTATATTGAGTTCATTGTCTGTGACTTGATATGTCTCCGGAACCTATTCCCTCGGTCTAAGAGCTCGGAACAGAGTTCCGGTGGTGTTGTTGAACTCTGTTTTCTCTGAGCATATTCGGTGGAACCTGATGAGTTGGGACTTGATCAATCCCTGGAAGGTGCGTTTGGGCTGGAAGCTGGATTTGTGCGGTAGACAGTGTGTGTCAGTGCTTTTAAAGTAAACCTTGGTCTCGAGTGTTTTTAAAGCCACCTTGAGGTTTACTGTAATGGACTGTGGTGTCCAGGAAGTTTACTTCCTGTGTGTCTCAGTGTTGTTTTATTGTTATTTTGGAGTGGTGTGTGTGTGTTCATGAGTGTGGTGAATGTGTCAAAATCCTCGTGGCCATGGTGCCAGACCCTGAAAATGTCACCCAGGTATCTGTAGCACTGGAGTGGTCTGTTTGGGCATTTCATAAATAGAGTTTCCTCCCAGTCTGCCATGTAGATGTTAGCATAGGCCAGGGCAAGTTTTTATTTGTTTTTAAACCCATTGCTGTCCGCTGTAGGAGGGGGACACAGTGGCGCAGTGGTGCAGTGGGTTGGATGGGGTCCTGCTCTGCGGTTGGTCTGGGGTTCGAATCCCACTTGGGGTGTCTTGCGACAGACTGGTGTCCTGTCCTGGGTGTGTCCTCTCCAGCCTTAGGCTCTGAGTTGCTGGGTTTGGCTCCGGTTCCCTGTGACCCCGTATGGGCCAAGCGCTTCAGAAAGCGTGTGTGTGTGTGTGTGTGTGTGTGTGTGTGTGTGTGTTTACCTGTCTCATCACACCTTTTGGAAAATCTCCCTTTTTTAAGGCATCCCTGTGAGGGTATGGACGACGGATGGAAGCAGCAGTGGAGAATTGAAGTAGTGGACCAAAAGGTTTATTTCCCTTTACTAAAAAGTATTCTTCAAAACACATAAACCCTCAACCAAGTACAAAACAAACATAAAGTTATAAAGAACATGAGGCCTATGAGCCATGGGCTTAGCCCTTATATCAATATTAATGCATAACTCTCCTATTCACTGCATGAGAGTAACTACATAAGTTTGTATCAAGCTCTCTCACTAGTGCCCTAATACAAACCTATATAGCTATAGCTCCGCCCTCTGATTATACCATAACAGCCTCAATTTATTTCAAAATACATTTCCCCCAAAAATTACATCTAAAATAAATACTAAAACATACAAACAATACTAAACATTTTTTACTATAAAAATCCCTACATACATCTTATAAAAACATTTCACACTACACAGTAAAACACCCCTACCTAGTTGGTTGTGCCCAAGGACTCCCCCCTAGATATACCCCAAATAGTTGACTCCATCGGGTTTACAACACAAGGCACCAAACACAACAGAACACCAGACAGCTACATGGTAAGGAAAAAGTCTACAGAAATGTTCTTCTAAAAACAATAAATACATTCACTCTCCACACAGTTACATATACCTGCCATATCTTTATAAAAGAAATATTAGTTAATGACAACCAGACAGATACCGGTAGGCCTTTCCCGGCACCCAATCTAGTTCAAACAAACAGTGTTAAATGGAATACGAAACCAGAACAAACAATATAACAATACAAGATAAAATGCATGTGACAGGCAACAGCAACAAGGTTTAGCGTTACATTGTTGGTACTTTGCCGGCATCTTGCTGATTCCTTGGAACAACTTGCCTGTCACAGCTCAGTCTGTGACAATCCCTCTCTTATGATTAAGTGGTGCACGGACTGTATTAATTTGCAGTATGTTTTGGTTAATGTTTTGTTTGGTGTGGGGGTGAAGTGGTTGTCCATTATTATCTTTAAGACTGCTTGCCCCCACCATGTTGCGCTCAAACATGAAATCTATTCCGCAAACTTGCCATTTTTCATTATTATACATTTCCGTTATAATAGAGAGGAGGTTAAAGAGCTGGCTGTCTGGTGCAGTCATCACAACCTGGAGCTGAACACGCTCAAAACAGTGGAGATGATTGTAGACTTTAAGAGAAACACCTCAGCATTATCCCCACTCGCCATCATGAACAGCACTGTGGCAACAGTGGAGTCATTCAGGTTCCTGGGCACTACCATCTCACAGGACCTGAAGTGGGAGTTCCACATAGACTCCATTGTGAAGAAGGCCCAGCAGAGGTTGTACTTCCTTCGCCAGCTGAGGAAGTTCAACCTGCCACAGGAGCTACTGATGCAATTCTACTCTGCAGTCATCGAGTCTGTCCTCTGCACTTCTATAACTGTCTGGTTCGGCTCAGCTACGAAATCAGACATCAGAAGGTTACAGCGGATAGTTCGGACTGCTGGAAGAATCATCGGCACATCCCCCCCAGCTCTCCAAAAGCTGTACTCGTCCAGAGTCAGTAAAAGGGCTAGCAAAATCATTGTAGACCCCTCGCATCCAGGCCACTTCCTCTTCGAACCTTTGCCATCTGGCCGGCGCTACAGAGCACTGAGCACCAGGACAGCCAGGCACAAGAAAAGTTTCTTTCCTCAGGCCATCTACCTCATGAACAGCTAAATCCCCCCTAGAGAGTAAACCAGTGCAATACATAACGCTGTTTATATTTATATCTATTTATCACATCATATGTCTTACTCACATTCCCTTGCATTTGTATAGAACATACATATAATGTCTAGTGACTATTTTTTGTATATTGTGTACTTTATATTTTTTAATCCTTTATTCACATATTCTATCTTCTCATCTGTGTCTTGTCACTGTCATTCTGTCTGTGCTGTGGAAGTTTCTGTCACCAGGACAAATTCCTTGTATGTGTGAACATACTTGGCAGTAAAGCTTGTTCTGATTCTGATTCTGAATAATAAAAATAAGAAAATATCAGTCAGTAAGTAAAACAATGTTGGGCCCAAGTATTCCGAGTGGTACAGACAGCAATGTACACAATCACATCAACAGTGAGAGACAATACAGAAAGTCGCCAGGCAGGTACAGAAGGACCCCAGTCTTACCCATCCCCCCCCGCGTCTCTGTTGCAGCTCCCGGAGGTTTTTTTATAACCCGCGAGAACCCGGGGCTCTCCCTCGGCAGGTCCGTGTCGGTTTGTCCACCAGAAGAGATTGTAATCCCCGTGTGTCCAGGCGTGCCTTCGCTGCCTCCTTCAATGCGTGGTCCCGTGCCGGTCGGTCTCCAGGTCGTCGCTCGTCGATGCGTCGTCCGTCTGCTTGTCTCCGATCCCCGTCGGTGTCCCCCTTGCGTGCGGTGAGGAGCATGCACCTTTGCTTAAAAAGCGTTCCCGAGTTTTCCAGGTCCGTTGTTGGTGCCGCTTTGTGCGCAAGTGCTCCGTTCAAAGTCCCAGGCACAACTCCGCTGATGTAGTGTTCTTTCATCAATATCGAGTTGTTTCCATTTGGTGATGGCGGATCCTTGGTTTTTACACTGAGCACTTGGTTGGGTTGTTATTCAGAACAGATAACAGATATTAATGTTCAGTGTAGCTTTCGTAAAGCTTAAGCAGGACTCCTGACGTTTCGCACCTAGCTGGTGCTCCTTCAGAGGAGAATCTGCTGGCTAGGGGGGCAGTGCAGTCGTTTATATCCCAAGGTGTGTGTGTGTGTGTGTGTGTGTGTGAGGCAGAGAGGTGTGAAAAAGGGCCGTGTCCCACCTAAAGTGGGATAGGGAGCTGTGGGCCACCTTCTTTACTCTCGAGGAAGCTGTGTGTGTGTGTGTGTGTGTGTGTGTGTGTGTGTGTGTGTGTGTGTGTGTGTGTGTGAGAGAGAGAGAGATGTTCATTGTGGAGTGATGGCTCTCCCTTGTGGGTGTTTTGTGTAGAATTGCAGGTGGGTTTGAAATTTCTGTGGTGAATGTCTTGTGATGTGGCTGGGGTTTAGGTGTCCAGGACAGGTTTGTATGCTTGGATTGGGGTAGGCTGTGGATGGGAGATGTTTTTTAGGAAAAAAAATTTTTGAGCGTGTATGATGTGTGGTCTGAGGATAGGGTTAGGATGAGGGCTGGGGTCAAGGTGATGGTTAGGGCAAGAGTTAGGGTTCGGGGTTACGTAGGTTTCGTTCTGATCAATGTTTCTTCTTTTAATTTGTGTAATCTGTATCTACTTTTTGCCCACTTCACCGCCACCTCCCATTCTGCCTTACTGGCTAAGTCAGACGTGGGTTTCTGTGTGTGTGTATTATGCCTTCATGATGGGCCTGGAGTATATACATGTTGTTTTTCATCCAGGCCTCCACGTGTCTTTGCACTTTCTGTGATGTGATGTTGTTAGGAGATGAGGTTTAATAAACTGGGTTAATTTGTTTGCCTCTTGGTGTGGTGGCGCAGTGGGTTGGACCGGGTCCTGCTCTCTGGTGGGTCTGGGTTCGAGTCCCCCTTGGGGTGCCTTGCGACAGACTGGCATCTTGTCCTGGGTGTGTCCCCTCCGGCTTAGGCCCTGAGTTGCTGGGTTTGGCTCCGGTTCCCCATAGGGTGAGTGGTTCGGAC
>NW_021641037.1:0-43276 GCF_900964775.1 Scleropages formosus | reverse complement strand
ATTTATATATAAATACAGAAGTCATTGACAGACGCAAGAAAGCTGGAACATGCTTTTAGGCAGTTAACGAAGCATGCATGACTGTATATACAAAAGGCATATTAGGCTGTCTTGTGGGTGGAAAGCAGAGAATGCATTGAGATAGTGAGAAACATGGTTTTTAGACAGGAAAACAAGGATTGCCTTACTATATACAAGAACTCATATTGACAGACCGCGTGCGGGTAAACAGAAAATGCTTTGAGGGAGTGAGGACTATTTTGGAAACGCTTTTAGGCAGTTAACGAAAGCATGCATGACTATATATAGAAAAAGTCATATTGACAGAATCTATTGTGGGTAGAATAAGAGCATGCATTGAAATCGTGAGAACTATGGTTTTTTGGCAGTTAAACAAGGATGCATGACTATATACTATATATATAGATATATAATATATATATACAAGAATTTATATTGACAGGCTGTTTTGTGGGTAGAAAGCAGAGAATGCATTGACAAAGTGAGAAACATGGTTTTAGGCAGTTAAACAGGATGCATTACTATATAGATGTACAAGAACTTTATGGACAGAGTGTCTTGTGGGTGGAAAGCAGAGATGCATTGAGATAGTGAGAAACGCTTTTAGGCAGTTACACAAGGATGCATTACTATACATTATACAGAACTTATATTGACAGTGTCTTGTGGGTGGAAAGCAGAGAATGCACTGAAATAGTAAGAAACGCTTTTAGGCAGTTAAACAAGGATGCATGACTATATATATATATATATCTATATATATATATTCAAGATCTTATATTGACTGAGTGTCTTGGGTGGAAAGCAGAGAATGCATTGAGATAGTGAGACTGATATTGGAACGCTTTTAGGCAGTTAACGAAGCATGCATGACTATATATAGAAAAAGTCATATTGACAGAATCTATTGTGGGTAGAAATAAGAGCATGCATTGAAATCGTGAGAACTATGGTTTTTTGGCAGTTAAACAAGGATGCATGACTATATATATATAATATATATATATATTCAGATCTTATATTGACTGAGTGTCTTGTGGGTGGAAAGCAGAGAATGCATTGAGATAGTGAGACTGATATTTGGACCGCTTTAGGGCAGTTAACGAAGCATGCATGGACTATATATAGAAAAAGTCATATTGACAGAATCTATTGTGGGTAGAAATAAGAGCATGCATTGAGAGCGTGAGACACTATGGTTTTAGGCAGTTAAACAAGGATGCATTACTAATATATATATATATATAAGAACTTATATTGACAGTGTCTTGTGGGTGGAAAGCAGAGAATGCACTGAGATAGTAAGAAACGCTATTAGGCAGTTAAAGAAGGTGCATGACTATTTATATATAAATACAGAAGTCCATTGACAGACGCAAGAAAACTGGAAACCTGCTGTTAGGCAGTTAACGAAGCATGCATGACTGTATATACAAAAGGCATATTAGGCTGTCTTGTGGGTGGAAAGCAGAGAATGCATTGAGATAGTGAGAAATATGGTTTTAGGCAGTTAAAGAAGGTGCATGACTATTATATATAAATACAAGAAGTCAATTGACAGACGCAAGAAACTGGAAACATGCTGTTAGGCAGTTAACGAAGCATGCATGACTGTATATACAAAAAGGCATATTAGGCTGTCTTGTGGGTGGAAAGCAGAGAATGCATTGAGATAGTGGAGAAACTGGTTTTAGACAGGAAAACAAGGATGCATGACCTATATATATACACAAGAACTTATATTGACAGGCTGTCTTGTGGGTAGAAAGAAGAGAAGTGCTTTGAGATAGTGAGAAATGCTTTTAGGCACTTAAACAAAGATGCATGACTATACATATATATACAAGAACTTATATTGACAGAGTGTTTTGTGGGTAGAAGAAGAGAATGCATTGAGATAGTGAGAAATGCTTTTAGGCAGTTAAGCAAGGCTGCATGAATATATATATATATATATACAAGCACTTCTATTGACAGACTATCTTGTGGGTAGGAAAGGAAGAGAATGCATATGAAGTAGTGAGAACATATTGCGAACACGGTTTTAGGCAAAGAAGGAGGCATGACTATATATATATATATATATATACAAGAACTTATATAGAGAGTGTCTTGTGGGTGGAAAGCAGAGAATGCATTGAGATAGTGAGAAACAATTGTTTTAGGCAGTTAAAGAAGGATGCTTGACTATATACAAGAAGTCATATTGACAGACTATCTTGTGGGTTGAAAGCAGAGAATGCATTGACAAAGTGAGAAACATGTTTTAGGCAGTTAAACAAGGATGCATTACTATATATATGTGCAAGAACTTATATTGACAGAGTGTCTTGTGGGTGGAAAGCAGAGAATGCATTGAGATAGTGAAAACATGGGTTTAGGCAGTTAAGAAGGTGCATGACTATTTATATATAATACAAGAAGTCATTGACAGATGCAAGAAGCTGGAAACATGCTTTTAGGCAGTTAACGAAGCATGCATGACTATATATAGAAAAAGTCATATTGACAGAATCTATTGTGGGTAGAAATAAGAGCATGCATTGAGATCATGAGAACTATGGTTTTTTTGGCAGTTAAACAAGGATGCATGACTATATATATATATATATATCTATACAAGAACTTATATTGACAGGCTGTCTTGTGGTAGAAAGCAGAGAATGCATTGACACAAGTGAGAAAATGGTTTTAGGCAGTTAAACAAGGTGCATTACTATATATATGACAAGAACTTATATTGACAGAGTGTCTTGTGGGTGGAAAGCAGAGAATGCATTGAGATAGTGAGAAACATGGTTTTAGGCGTTAAACAAGGCTGCATGACAATATATAAACCAGCACTTCTATTGAAAGACTGTCTTGTTGGTAGGAAAGAAGAGAATGCACTGAGATCGTGAGAACTATGGTTTTTAGGCAGTTAAATAAGGATGCATTACTATATATACGTAGAAGAACTTATATTGACAGTTGTCTTGTGGTGGAAAGCAGAGAATGCACTGAAATAGTGAGAAACGCTTGTAGGCAATTAACAAAGATGCATGACTATATATATATATCTATAATATATATATATTCAAGATCTTATATTGGACTGAGTGTCTTGTGGGTGGAAAGCAGAGAATGCATTGAGATAGTGAACTGATATTTGGAAACGCTTTTAGGCAGTAACGAAGCATGCATGACTATATATAGAAAAGTCATATGACAGAATCTATTGTGGGTAGAAATAAGAGCATGCATTGAGAGCGTGGGAACTATGGTTTTAGGCAGTTAAACAAGATGCATTACTATATATATTGTATATATTATATATATATATAAGAACTTATATTGACAGTGTCTGTGGGGTGGGAAAGCAGAGAATGCACTGAGATAGTAAGAAACGCTTTTAGGCAGTTAAACAAGGATGCATGACTATATATATTCAAGATCTTATATTGACTGCGTGTCTTGTGGGTGGAAAGCAGAGAATGCATTGAGATAGTGAGAAACATGGTTTTAGGCAGTTAAAGAAGGTGCATGACTATATATATATAAATACAAGAAGTCATTGACAGACGCAAGAAAGCTGGAAACATGCTTTTAGGCAGTTAACGAAGCATGCATGACTGTATATACAAGAAGGCATATTAGGCTGTCTTGTGGGTGAAAAGCAGAGAATGCATTGAGATAGTGAGAAACATGGTTTTCGACAGTAACACAAGGATGCCTTACTATATACAAGAACTCATATTGACAGACTCGCGGTGCGAGTAAACAGAAAATGCTTTGAGGGAGTGAGACTATTGGAAACGCTTTTAGGCAGTTAACGAAGCGTGCATGACTATATATATATATCTATATATATTCAAGATCTTATATTGACTGAGTGTCTTGTGGGTGGAAAGCAGAGAATGCATTGACAAAGTGAGAAACGCTTTTAGGCAGTTAACGAAGCATGCATGACTATATATAGAAAAAGTCATATTGACAGAATCTATTGTGGGTAGAAATAAGAGCATGCATTGAGAGCGTGAGAACTATGGTTTTAGGCAGTTAAACAAGGATGCATTACTATATATATATATAAGAACTTATATTGACAGTGTCTTGTGGGTGGAAAGCAGAGAATGCACTGAGATAGTAAGAAACGCTTTTAGGCAGTTAAAGAAGGTGCATGACTATTTATATATAAATACAAGAAGTCATTGACAGACGCAAGAAAACTGGAAAACATGCTGTTAGGCAGTTAACGAAGCATGCATGACTGTATATACAAAAAGGCATATTAGGCTGTCTTGTGGGTGGAAAGCAGAGAATGCATTGAGATAGTGAGAAACATGGTTTAAGCAGTTAAAGAAGGTGCATGACTATTTATATATAAATACAAGAAGTCATTGACAGACGCAAGAAAACTGGAAACATGCTGTTTAGGCAGTTAACGAAGCATGCATGACTGTATATACAAAAGGCATATTAGGCTGTCTTGTGGGTGGAAAGCAGAGAATGCATTGAGATAGTGAGAAACATGGTTTTAGACAGGAAAAACAAGGATGCATGACTATATTATACACAAGAACTTATATTGACAGGCTGTCTTGTGGGTAGAAAGAAGAGAGTGCTTTGAGATAGTGAGAAAATGCTTTTAGGCACTTAACAAAGATGCATGACTATACATATATATACAAGAACTTATATTGACAGAGTGTTTTGTGGGTAGAAAGAAGCGAATGCATTGAGATAGTGAGAAATGCTTTTAGGCAGTTAAGCAAGGCTGCATGAATATATATATATATATATATATACAAGCACTTCTATTGACAGACTATCTTGTGGGTAGGAAAGAAGAGAATGCATATGAAGTAGTGAGAAACATATTGCGAAAACACGGTTTTAGGCAAAGAAGGAGGCATGACTATATATATATATATATATATAATACAAGAACTTATATTGAGAGTGTCTTGTGGGTGGAAAGCAGAGAATGCATTGAGATAGTGAGAAAACAATTGTTTAGGCAGTTAACGAAGGATGCTTGACTATATACAAGAAGTCGTATTGACAGACTGTCTTGTGGGTAGAAAGAAGAGACTGCTTTGAGATAGTAAGAAACGCGTTTAGGCAGTTAAACAAGGATGCATGACAATATATACATATAATATATATTCAAGATCTTATATTGACTGAGTGTCTTGTGGGTGGAAAGCAGAGAATGCATTGAGATAGTGAGAAACATGGTTTTAGGGCAGGTAAAGAAGGTGCATGACTATTTATATATAAATACAAGAAGTCATTGACAGATGCAAGAAAGCTGGAAACATGCTTTTAGGCAGTTAACGAAGCATGCATGACTATATATAGAAAAAGTCATATTGACAGAATCTATTGTGGGTAGAATAAGAGCATGCATTGAGATCGTGAGAACTATGGTTTTTTTAGGCAGTTAAACAAGGATGCATGACTATATATATATATATATTCAAGATCTTATATTGACTGAGTGTCTTGTGGGTGGAAAGCAGAGAATGCATTGAGCAGTGAGACTGATATTTGGAAACGCTTTTAGGCAGTTAACGAAGCATGCATGACTATATATAGAAAAAGTCATATTGACAGAATCTATTGTGGGTAGAAATAAGAGCATGCATTGAGAGCGTGAGAACTATGGTTTTAGGCAGTTAAACAAGGATGCATTACTATATATATATATATATATAAGAACTTATATTGACAGTGTCTTGTGGGTGGAAAGCAGAGAATGCACTGAGATAGTAAGAAACGCTTTTAGGCAGTTAAAGAAGGTGCAATGACTATTATATATAAATACAAGAAGTCATTGACAGACGCAAGAAAACTGGAAACATGCTGTTAGGCAGTTAACGAAGCATGCATGACTGTATATACAAAAAGGCATATTAGGCTGTCTTGTGGGTGGAAAGCAGAGAATGCATTGAGATAGTGAGAAACATGGTTTAAGCAGTTAAAGAAGGTGCATGACTATTTATATATAAATACAAGAAGTCATTGACAGACGCAAGAAAACTGGAAACATGCTGTTAGGCAGTTAACGAAGCATGCATGACTGTATATACAAAAAGGCATATTAGGCTGTCTTGTGGGTGGAAAGCAGAGAATGCATTGAGATAGTGAGAAACATGGTTTTAGACAGGAAAACAAGGATGCATGACTATACATATACACAAGAACTTATATTGACAGGCTGTCTTGTGGGTAGAAAGAAGAGAGTGCTTTGAGATAGTGAGAAATGCTTTTAGGCACTTAAACAAAGATGCATGACTATACATATATATACAAGAACTTATATTGACAGAGTGTTTTGTGGGTAGAAAGAAGAGAATGCATTGAGATAGTGAGAAATGCTTTTAGGCAGTTAAGCAAGGCTGCATGAATATATATATATATATATACAAGCACTTCTATTGACAGACTATCTTGTGGGTTGGAAAGAAGAGAATGCATATGAAGTAGTGAGAAACATATTGTGAAACACGGTTTTAGGCAAAGAAGGAGGCATGACTATATATATATATATATATATACAAGAACTTATATTGAGAGTGTCTTGTGGGTGGAAAGCAGAGAATGCATTGAGATAGTGAGAAACAATTGTTTTAGGCAGTTAACGAAGGATGCTTGACTATATACAAGAAGTCGTATTGACAGACTGTCTTGTGGGTAGAAAGAAGAGACTGCTTTGAGATAGTAAGAAACGCTTTTAGGCAGTTAAACAAGGATGCATGACAATATATACATATATATATATATTCAAGATCTTATATTGACTGAGTGTCTTGTGGGTGGAAAGCAGAGAATGCATTGAGATAGTGAGAAACATGGTTTTAGGCAGTTAAAGAAGGTGCACGAGTACACACACACACATTTTCAGAACCGCTTGTCCCATACGGGGTCACGGGGAACCGGAGCCAACCCGGTAACACAGGGCGTAAGGCCGGAGGGGGAGGGGACACACCCAGGACGGGACGCCAGTCCGTCACAAGGCACCCCAAGCGGGACTGGAATCCCAGACCCACCGGAGAGCAGGACTGTGGTCCAACCCACTGCGCCACCACACCCCCCGGTGCATGACTATTTATATATAAATACAAGAAGTCATTGACAAACGCAAGAACGCTTTCAACATGCTTTTAGGCAGTTAACGAAGCATGCATGACTATATATAGAAAAAGTCATATTGACAGAATCTATTGTGGTAGAAATAAGAGCATGCATTGAGAGCGTGAGAACTATGGTTTTAGGCAGTTAAACAAGGATGCATTACTATATATATATAAGAACTTATATTGACAGTGTCTTGTGGGTGGAAAGCAGAGAATGCATTGAGATAGTGAGAAACATGGGTTTAGGCAGTTAACGAAGGATGCTTGACTATATACAAGAAGTCGTATTGACAGACTGTCTTGTGGGTAGAAAGCAGAGAATGCATTGACAAAGTGAGTAACATGGTTTTAGGCAGTTAAACAAGGATGCATGACTGTATATATACACAAGAACTTATATTGACAGAGTGTCTTGTGGGTGGAAAGCAGAGAATGCATTGAGATAGTGAGAAACATGGTTTTAGGCAGTTAAACAAGGCTGCATGACAATATATAAACAAGCACTTCTATTGAAAGACTGTCTTGTTGGTAGGAAAGAAGAGAATGCACTGAGATCGTGAGAACTATGGTTTTAGGCAGTTAAACAAGGATGCATTACTATATATATGTACAAGAACTTATATTGACAGAGTGTCTTGTGGGTGGAAAGCAGAGAATGCATTGAGATAGTGAGAAACGCTTTTAGGCAATTAAACAAAGATGCATGACTATATATATACAAGAACTTATATTGACAGTGTCTTGTGGGTGGAAAGCAGAGAATGCACTGAAATAGTAAGAAACGCTTTTAGGCAGTTAAACAAGGATGCATGACTATATATATATATATATCTATATATATATATTCAAGATCTTATATTGACTGAGTGTCTTGTGGGTGGAAAGCAGAGAATGCATTGAGATAGTGAGACTGATATTTGGAAACGCTTTTAGGCAGTTAACGAAGCATGCATGACTATATATAGAAAAAGTCATATTGACAGAATCTATTGTGGGTAGAAATAAGAGCATGCATTGAGATCGTGAGAACTATGGTTTTTTTAGGCAGTTAAACAAGGATGCATGACTATATATATATATATATTCAAGATCTTATATTGACTGAGTGTCTTGTGGGTGGAAAGCAGAGAATGCATTGAGATAGTGAGACTGATATTTGGAAACGCTTTTAGGCAGTTAACGAAGCATGCATGACTATATATAGAAAAAGTCATATTGACAGAATCTATTGTGGGTAGAAATAAGAGCATGCATTGAGAGCGTGAGAACTATGGTTTTAGGCAGTTAAACAAGGCTGCATTACTATATATATATATATAAGAACTTATATTGACAGTGTCTTGTGGGTGGAAAGCAGAGAATGCACTGAGATAGTAAGAAACGCTTTTAGGCAGTTAAAGAAGGTGCATGACTATTTATATATAAATACAAGAAGTCATTGACAGACGCAAGAAAACTGGAAACATGCTGTTAGGCAGTTAACGAAGCATGCATGACTGTATATACAAAAAGGCATATTAGGCTGTCTTGTGGGTGGAAAGCAGAGAATGCATTGAGATAGTGAGAAACATGGTTTTAGGCAGTTAAAGAAGGTGCATGACTATTTATATATAAATACAAGAAGTCATTGACAGACGCAAGAAAACTGGAAACATGCTGTTAGGCAGTTAACGAAGCATGCATGACTGTATATACAAAAAGGCATATTAGGCTGTCTTGTGGGTGGAAAGCAGAGAATGCATTGAGATAGTGAGAAACATGGTTTTAGGCAGTTAAAGAAGGTGCATGACTATTTATATATAAATACAAGAAGTCATTGACAGACGCAAGAAAACTGGAAACATGCTGTTAGGCAGTTAACGAAGCATGCATGACTGTATATACAAAAAGGCATATTAGGCTGTCTTGTGGGTGGAAAGCAGAGAATGCATTGAGATAGTGAGAAACATGGTTTTAGACAGGAAAACAAGGATGCATGACTATATATATACACAAGAACTTATATTGACAGGCTGTCTTGTGGGTAGAAAGAAGAGAGTGCTTTGAGATAGTGAGAAATGCTTTTAGGCACTTAAACAAAGATGCATGACTATACATATATATACAAGAACTTATACTGACAGAGTGTTTTGTGGGTAGAAAGAAGAGAATGCACTGAAATAGTAAGAAACGCTTTTAGGCAGTTAAACAGGGATGCATGACTATATATATATATATCTATATATATATTCAAGATCTTATATTGACTGAGTGTCTTGTGGGTGGAAAGCAGAGAATGCATTGAGATAGTGAGAAACATGGTTTTAGGCAGTTAAAGAAGGTGCATGACTATTTATATATAAATACAAGAAGTCATTGACAGACGCAAGAAAGCTGGAAACATGCTTTTAGGCAGTTAACGAAGCATGCATGACTGTATATACAAAAAGGCATATTAGGCTGTCTTGTGGGTGGAAAGCAGAGAATGCATTGAGATAGTGAGAAACGCTTTTAGGCAGTGAAACAAAGATGCATGACTATATATATGTACAAGAACTTATATTGACAGTGTCTTGTGGGTGGAAAGCAGAGAATGCACTGAGATAGTAAGAAACGCTTTTAGGCAGTGAAACAAGGATGCATGACTATATATATATATTCAAGATCTTATATTGACTGAGTGTCTTGTGGGTGGAAAGCAGAGAATGCATTGAGATAGTGAGAAACATGGTTTTAGGCAGTTAAAGAAGGTGCATGACTATTTATATATAAATACAAGAAGTCATTGACAGATGCAAGAAAGCTGGAAACATGCTTTTAGGCAGTTAACGAAGCATGCATGACTATATATAGAAAAAGTCATATTGACAGAATCTATTGTGGGTAGAAATAAGAGCATGCATTGAGATCGTGAGAACTATGGTTTTTTTAGGCAGTTAAACAAGGATGCATGACTATATATATATATATTCAAGATCTTATATTGACTGAGTGTCTTGTGGGTGGAAAGCAGAGAATGCATTGAGATAGTGAGACTGATATTTGGAAACGCTTTTAGGCAGTTAACGAAGCATGCATGACTATATATAGAAAAAGTCATATTGACAGAATCTATTGTGGGTAGAAATAAGAGCATGCATTGAGAGCGTGAGAACTATGGTTTTAGGCAGTTAAACAAGGATGCATTACTATATATATAAGAACTTATATTGACAGTGTCTTGTGGGTGGAAAGCAGAGAATGCACTGAGATAGTAAGAAACGCTTTTGGGCAGTTAAACAAGGATGCATGACTATATATAATCAAGATCTTATATTGACTGAGTGTCTTGTGGGTGGAAAGCAGAGAATGCATTGAGATAGTGAGAAACATGGTTTTAGGCAGTTAAAGAAGGTGCATGACTATATATATACACAAGAACTTATATTGACAGGCTGTCTTGTGGGTAGAAAGAAGAGAGTGCTTTGAGATAGTGAGAAATGCTTTTAGGCACTTAAACAAAGATGCATGACTATACATATATATACAAGAACTTATATTGACAGAGTGTTTTGTGGGTAGAAAGAAGAGAATGCATTGAGATAGTGAGAAATGCTTTTAGGCAGTTAAGCAAGGCTGCATGAATATATATATATATATATACAAGCACTTCTATTGACAGACTATCTTGTGGGTAGGAAAGAAGAGAATGCATATGAAGTAGTGAGAAACATATTGCGAAACACGGTTTTAGGCAAAGAAGGAGGCATGACTATATATATATATATATATATATACAAGAACTTATATTGAGAGTGTCTTGTGGGTGGAAAGCAGAGAATGCATTGAGATAGTGAGAAACAATTGTTTTAGGCAGTTAAAGAAGGATGCTTGACTATATACAAGAAGTCATATTGACAGACTATCTTGTGGGTTGAAAGCAGAGAATGCATTGACAAAGTGAGAAACATGTTTTAAGCAGTTAAACAAGGATGCATTACTATATATATGTGCAAGAACTTATATTGACAGAGTGTCTTGTGGGTGGAAAGCAGAGAATGCATTGAGATAGTGAGAAACATGGGTTTAGGCAGTTAACGAAGGATGCTTGACTATATACAAGAAGTCGTATTAAACAGACTGTCTTGTGGGTAGAAAGAAGAGACTGCTTTGAGATAGTAAGAAACGCTTTTAGGCAGTTAAACAAGGATGCATGACAATATATATACATATATATATATTCAAGATCTTATATTGACTGAGTGTCTTGTGGGTGGAAAGCAGAGAATGCATTGAGATAGTGAGAAACATGGGTTTAGGCAGTTAACGAAGGATGCTTGACTATATACAAGAAGTCGTATTGACAGACTGTCTTGTGGGTAGAAAGAAGAGACTGCTTTGACATAGTAAGAAACGCTTTTAGGCAGTTAAACAAGGATGCATGACAATATATATACATATATATATTCAAGATCTTATATTGACTGAGTGTCTTGTGGGTGGAAAGCAGAGAATGCATTGAGATAGTGAGAAACATGGGTTTAGGCAGTTAACGAAGGATGCTTGACTATATACAAGAAGTCGTATTGACAGACTGTCTTGTGGGTAGAAAGCAGAGAATGCATTGACAAAGTGAGTAACATGGTTTTAGGCAGTTAAACAAGGATGCATGACTATATATATACACAAGAACTTATATTGACAGAGTGTCTTGTGGGTGGAAAGCAGAGAATGCATTGAGATAGTGAGAAAGATGGTTTTAGGCAGTTAAACAAGGCTGCATGACAATATATAAACAAGCACTTCTATTGAAAGACTGTCTTGTTGGTAGGAAAGAAGAGAATGCACTGAGATCGTGAGAACTATGGTTTTAGGCAGTTAAACAAGGATGCATTACTATATATATGTACAAGAACTTATATTGACAGAGTGTCTTGTGGGTGGAAAGCAGAGAATGCATTGAGATAGTGAGAAACGCTTTTAGGCAATTAAACAAAGATGCATGACTATATATATACAAGAACTTATATTGACAGTGTCTTGTGGGTGGAAAGCAGAGAATGCACTGAAATAGTAAGAAACGCTTTTAGGCAGTTAAACAAGGATGCATGACTATATATATATATATCTATATATATATATATTCAAGATCTTATATTGACTGAGTGTCTTGTGGGTGGAAAGCAGAGAATGCATTGAGATAGTGAGACTGATATTTGGAAACGCTTTTAGGCAGTTAACGAAGCATGCATGACTATATATAGAAAAAGTCATATTGACAGAATCTATTGTGGGTAGAAATAAGAGCATGCATTGAGATCGTGAGAACTATGGTTTTTTTAGGCAGTTAAACAAGGATGCATGACTATATATATATATATATCTATATATATATTCAAGATCTTATATTGACTGAGTGTCTTGTGGGTGGAAAGCAGAGAATGCATTGAGATAGTGAGACTGATATTTGGAAACGCTTTTAGGCAGTTAACGAAGCATGCATGACTATATATAGAAAAAGTCATATTGACAGAATCTATTGTGGGTAGAAATAAGAGCATGCATTGAGAGCGTGAGAACTATGGTTTTAGGCAGTTAAACAAGGATGCATTACTATATATATATATAAGAACTTATATTGACAGTGTCTTGTGGGTGGAAAGCAGAGAATACACTGAGATAGTAAGAAACGCTTTTAGGCAGTTAAAGAAGGTGCATGACTATTTATATATAAATACAAGAAGTCATTGACAGACGCAAGAAAACTGGAAACATGCTGTTAGGCAGTTAACGAAGCATGCATGACTGTATATACAAAAAGGCATATTAGGCTGTCTTGTGGGTGGAAAGCAGAGAATGCATTGAGATAGTGAGAAACATGGTTTTAGGCAGTTAAAGAAGGTGCATGACTATTTATATATAAATACAAGAAGTCATTGACAGACGCAAGAAAACTGGAAACATGCTGTTAGGCAGTTAACGAAGCATGCATGACTGTATATACAAAAAGGCATATTAGGCTGTCTTGTGGGTGGAAAGCAGAGAATGCATTGAGATAGTGAGAAACATGGTTTTAGGCAGTTAAAGAAGGTGCATGACTATTTATTTATAAATACAAGAAGTCATTGACAGACGCAAGAAAGCTGGAAACATGCTTTTTGGCAGTTAACGAAGCATGCATGACTGTATATACAAAAAGGCATATTACGCTGTCTTGTGGGTGGAAAGCAGAGAATGCATTGAGATAGTGAGAAACATGGTTTTAGGCAGTTAAAGAAGGTGCATGACTATTTATTTATAAATACAAGAAGTCATTGACAGACGCAAGAAAGCTGGAAACATGCTTTTTGGCAGTTAACGAAGCATGCATGACTGTATATACAAAAAGGCATATTAGGCTGTCTTGTGGGTGGAAAGCAGAGAATGCATTGAGATAGTGAGAAACGCCTTTAGGCACTTAAACAAAGATGCATGACTATATATATGTACAAGAACTTATATTGACAGTGTCTTGTGGGTGGAAAGCAGAGAATGCATTGAGATAGTGAGAAACATGGTTTTAGGCAGTTAAAGAAGGTGCATGACTATTTATATATAAATACAAGAAGTCATTGACAGATGCAAGAAAGCTGGAAACATGCTTTTAGGCAGTTAACGAAGCATGCATGACTATATATAGAAAAAAGTCATATTGACAGAATCTATTGTGGGTAGAAATAAGAGCATGCATTGAGAGCGTGAGAACTATGGTTTTAGGCAGTTAAACAAGGATGCATGACTATATATATATATATTCAAGATCTTATATTGACTGAGTGTCTTGTGGGTGGAAAGCAGAGAATGCATAGAGATAGTGAGAAACATGGTTTTAGGCAGTTAAAGAAGGTGCATGACTATTTATATATAAATACAAGAAGTCATTGACAGACGCAAGAAAGCTGGAAACATGCTTTTAGGCAGTTAACGAAGCATGCATGACTGTATATACAAAAAGGCATATTAGGCTGTCTTGTGGGTGGAAAGCAGAGAATGCATTGAGATAGTGAGAAACATGGTTTTAGACAGGAAAACAAGGATGCCTTACTATATACAAGAACTCATATTGACAGACTCGCGTGCGAGTAAACAGAAAATGCTTTGAGGGAGTGAGACTATTTGGAAACGCTTTTAGGCAGTTAACGAAGCGTGCATGACTATATATAGAAAAAGTCATATTGACAGAATCTATTGTGGGTAGAAATAAGAGCATGCATTGAGATCGTGAGAACTATGGTTTTTTGGCAGTTAAACAAGGATGCATGACTATATATATATATATACAAGAACTTATATTGACAGGCTGTCTTGTGGGTAGAAAGCAGAGAATGCATTGACAAAGTGAGAAACATGGTTTTAGGCAGTTAAACAAGGCTGCCTGACAATATATAAACAAGCACTTCTATTGAAAGAATGTCTTGTTGGTAGGAAAGAAGATGCACTGAGATCGTGAGAACTATGGTTTTAGGCAGTTAAACAAGGATGCATTACTATATATATGTACAAGAACTTATATTGACAGAGTGTCTTGTGGGTGGAAAGCAGAGAATGCATTGAGATAGTGAGAAACATGGGTTTAGGCAGTTAACGAAGGATGCTTGACTATATACAAGAAGTCGTATTGACAGACTGTCTTGTGGGTAGAAAGAAGAGACTGCTTTGAGATAGTAAGAAACGCTTTTAGGCAGTTAAACAAGGATGCATGACAATATATACATATATATATATATATTCAAGATCTTATATTGACTGAGTGTCTTGTGGGTGGAAAGCAGAGAATGCATTGAGATAGTGAGAAACATGGTTTTAGGCAGTTAAAGAAGGTGCACGAGTACACACACACACACATTTTCAGAACCGCTTGTCCCATACGGGGTCACGGGGAACCGGAGCCAACCCGGTAACACAGGGCGTAAGGCCGGAGGGGGAGGGGACACACCCAGGACGGGACGCCAGTCCGTCACAAAGCACCCCAAGCACGACTCGAATCCCAGACCCACCGGAGAGCAGGACTGTGGTCCAACCCACTGCGCCACCACAGCCCCGGTGCATGACTATTTATATATAAATACAAGAAGTCATTGACAAACGCAAGAACGCTTTCAACATGCTTTTAGGCAGTTAACGAAGCATGCATGACTATATATAGAAAAAGTCATATTGACAGAATCTATTGTGGGTAGAAATAAGAGCATGCATTGAGAGCGTGAGAACTATGGTTTTAGGCAGTTAAACAAGGATGCATTACTATATATATGTACAAGAACTTATATTGACAGAGTGTCTTGTGGGTGGAAAGCAGAGAATGCACTGAAATAGTAAGAAACGCTTTTAGGCAGTTAAACAAGGATGCATGACTATATATATATATCTATATATATTCAAGATCTTATATTGACTGAGTGTCTTGTGGGTGGAAAGCAGAGAATGCATTGAGATAGTGAGAAACATGGTTTTAGGCAGTTAAAGAAGGTGCATGACTATTTATATATAAATACAAGAAGTCATTGACAGACGCAAGAAAGCTGGAAACATGCTTTTAGGCAGTTAACGAAGCATGCATGACTGTATATACAAAAAGGCATATTAGGCTGTCTTGTGGGTGGAAAGCAGAGAATGCATTGAGATAGTGAGAAACGCTTTTAGGCACTTAAACAAAGAGGCATGACTATATATATGTACAAGAACTTATATTGACAGTGTCTTGTGGGTGGAAAGCAGAGAATGCACTGAGATAGTAAGAAACGCTTTTAGGCAGTTAAACAAGGATGCATGACTATATATATATTCAAGATCTTATATTGACTGAGTGTCTTGTGGGTGGAAAGCAGAGAATGCATTGAGATAGTGAGAAACATGGTTTTAGGCAGTTAAAGAAGGTGCATGACTATTTATATATAAATACAAGAAGTCATTGACAGATGCAAGAAAGCTGGAAACATGCTTTTAGGCAGTTAACGAAGCATGCATGACTATATATAGAAAAAGTCATATTGACAGAATCTATTGTGGGTAGAAATAAGAGCATGCATTGAGATCGTGAGAACTATGGTTTTTTTAGGCAGTTAAACAAGGATGCATGACTATATATATATATATATTCAAGATCTTATATTGACTGAGTGTCTTGTGGGTGGAAAGCAGAGAATGCATTGAGATAGTGAGACTGATATTTGGAAACGCTTTTAGGCAGTTAACGAAGCATGCATGACTATATATAGAAAAAGTCATATTGACAGAATCTATTGTGGGTAGAAATAAGAGCATGCATTGAGAGCGTGAGAACTATGGTTTTAGGCAGTTAAACAAGGATGCATGACTATATATATAATATATATATAAGAACTTATATTGACAGAGTGTCTTGTGGGTGGAAAGCAGAGAATGCATTGAGATAGTAAGAAACGCTTTTAGGCAGTTAAAGAAGGTGCATGACTATTTATATATAAATACAAGAAGTCATTGACAGACGCAAGAAAACTGGAAACATGCTGTTAGGCAGTTAACGAAGCATGCATGACTGTATATACAAAAAGGCATATTAGGCTGTCTTGTGGGTGGAAAGCAGAGAATGCATTGAGATAGTGAGAAACATGGTTTTAGGCAGTTAAAGAAGGTGCATGACTATTTATATATAAATACAAGAAGTCATTGACAGACGCAAGAAAACTGGAAACATGCTGTTAGGCAGTTAACGAAGCATGCATGACTGTATATACAAAAAGGCATATTAGGCTGTCTTGTGGGTGGAAAGCAGAGAATGCATTGAGATAGTGAGAAACATGGTTTTAGACAGGAAAACAAGGATGCATGACTATATATATACACAAGAACTTATATTGACAGGCTGTCTTGTGGGTAGAAAGAAGAGACTGCTTTGAGATAGTGAGAAATGCTTTTAGGCACTTAAACAAAGATGCATGACTATACATATATATACAAGAACTTATATTGACAGAGTGTTTTGTGGGTAGAAAGAAGAGAATGCATTGAGATAGTGAGAAATGCTTTTAGGCAGTTAAGCAAGGCTGCATGAATATATATATATATATATATACAAGCACTTCTATTGACAGACTATCTTGTGGGTTGGAAAGAAGAGAATGCATATGAAGTAGTGAGAAACATATTGTGAAACACGGTTTTAGGCAAAGAAGGAGGCATGACTATATATATATATATATATATACAAGAACTTATATTGAGAGTGTCTTGTGGGTGGAAAGCAGAGAATGCATTGAGATAGTGAGAAACAATTGTTTTAGGCAGTTAATGAAGGATGCTTGACTATATACAAGAAGTCGTATTGACAGACTGTCTTGTGGGTAGAAAGAAGAGACTGCTTTGAGATAGTAAGAAACGCTTTTAGGCAGTTAAACAAGGATGCATGACAATACATACATATATATATATATTCAAGATCTTATATTGACTGAGTGTCTTGTGGGTGGAAAGCAGAGAATGCATTGAGATAGTGAGAAACATGGTTTTAGGCAGTTAAAGAAGGTGCACGAGTACACACACACACATTTTCAGAACCGCTTGTCCCATACGGGGTCACGGGGAACCGGAGCCAACCCGGTAACACAGGGCGTAAGGCCGGAGGGGGAGGGGACACACCCAGGACGGGACGCCAGTCCGTCACAAGGCACCCCAAGCGGGACTGGAATCCCAGACCCACCGGAGAGCAGGACTGTGGTCCAACCCACTGCGCCACCACACCCCCCGGTGCATGACTATTTATATATAAATACAAGAAGTCATTGACAAACGCAAGAACGCTTTCAACATGCTTTTAGGCAGTTAACGAAGCATGCATGACTATATATAGAAAAAGTCATATTGACAGAATCTATTGTGGGTAGAAATAAGAGCATGCATTGAGAGCGTGAGAACTATGGTTTTAGGCAGTTAAACAAGGATGCATTACTATATATATATATATATATATAAGAACTTATATTGACAGTGTCTTGTGGGTGGAAAGCAGAGAATGCATTGAGATAGTGAGAAACATGGGTTTAGGCAGTTAACGAAGGATGCTTGACTATATACAAGAAGTCGTATTGACAGACTGTCTTGTGGGTAGAAAGCAGAGAATGCATTGACAAAGTGAGTAACATGGTTTTAGGCAGTTAAACAAGGATGCATGACTATATATATACACAAGAACTTATATTGACAGAGTGTCTTGTGGGTGGAAAGCAGAGAATGCATTGAGATAGTGAGAAACATGGTTTTAGGCAGTTAAACAAGGCTGCATGACAATATATAAACAAGCACTTCTATTGAAAGACTGTCTTGTTGGTAGGAAAGAAGAGAATGCACTGAGATCGTGAGAACTATGGTTTTAGGCAGTTAAACAAGGATGCATTACTATATATATGTACAAGAACTTATATTGACAGAGTGTCTTGTGGGTGGAAAGCAGAGAATGCATTGAGATAGTGAGAAACGCTTTTAGGCAATTAAACAAAGATGCATGACTATATATATATACAAGAACTCATATTGACAGTGTCTTGTGGGTGGAAAGAAGAGAATGCACTGAAATAGTAAGAAACGCTTTTAGGCAGTTAAACAAGGATGCATGACTATATATATATATATATATTCAAGATCTTATATTGACTGAGTGTCTTGTGGGTGGAAAGCAGAGAATGCATTGAGATAGTGAGAAACATGGGTTTAGGCAGTTAACGAAGGATGCTTGACTATATACAAGAAGTCGTATTGACAGACTGTCTTGTGGGTAGAAAGAAGAGACTGCTTTGAGATAGTAAGAAACGCTTTTAGGCAGTTAAACAAGGATGCATGACAATATATACATATATATATATATATTCAAGATCTTATATTGACTGAGTGTCTTGTGGGTGGAAAGCAGAGAATGCATTGAGATAGTGAGAAACATGGTTTTAGGCAGTTAAAGAAGGTGCACGAGTACACACACACACACATTTTCAGAACCGCTTGTCCCATACGGGGTCACGGGGAACCGGAGCCAACCCGGTAACACAGGGCGTAAGGCCGGAGGGGGAGGGGACACACCCAGGACGGGACGCCAGTCCGTCACAAAGCACCCCAAGCACGACTCGAATCCCAGACCCACCGGAGAGCAGGACTGTGGTCCAACCCACTGCGCCACCACAGCCCCGGTGCATGACTATTTATATATAAATACAAGAAGTCATTGACAAACGCAAGAACGCTTTCAACATGCTTTTAGGCAGTTAACGAAGCATGCATGACTATATAGAAAAAGTCATATTGACAGAATCTATTGTGGGTAGAAATAAGAGCATGCATTGAGAGCGTGAGAACTATGGTTTTAGGCAGTTAAACAAGGATGCATTACTATATATATGTGCAAGAACTTATATTGACAGAGTGTCTTGTGGGTGGAAAGCAGAGACTGCTTTGAGATAGTAAGAAACTCTTTAGGCAGTTAAACAAGGATGCATGACAATACATACATATATATATATATTCAAGAACTTATATTGACTGAGTGTCTTGTGGGTGGAAAGCAGAGAATGCATTGAGATAGTGAGAAACATGGTTTTAGGCAGTTAAAGAAGGTGCATGACTATTTATATATAAATACAAGAAGTCATTGACAGACGCAAGAAAGCTGGAAACATGCTTTTAGGCAGTTAACGAAGCATGCATGACTGTATATACAAAAAGGCATATTAGGCTGTCTTGTGGGTGGAAAGCAGAGAATGCATTGAGATAGTGAGAAACGCTTTTAGGCACTTAAACAAAGAGGCATGACTATATATATGTACAAGAACTTATATTGACAGTGTCTTGTGGGTGGAAAGCAGAGAATGCACTGAGATAGTAAGAACGCTTTTAGGCAGTTAAACAAGGATGCATGACTATATATATTCAAGATCTTATATTGACTGAGTGTCTTGTGGGTGGAAAGCAGAGAATGCATTGAGATAGTGAGAAACATGGTTTTAGGCAGTTAAAGAAGGTGCATGACTATTTATATATAAATACAAGAAGTCATTGACAGATGCAAGAAAGCTGGAAACATGCTTTTAGGCAGTTAACGAAGCATGCATGACTATATATAGAAAAAGTCATATTGACAGAATCTATTGTGGGTAGAAATAAGAGCATGCATTGAGATCGTGAGAACTATGGTTTTTTTAGGCAGTTAAACAAGGATGCATGACTATATATATATATATATATTCAAGATCTTATATTGACTGAGTGTCTTGTGGGTGGAAAGCAGAGAATGCATTGAGATAGTGAGACTGATATTTGGAAACGCTTTTAGGCAGTTAACGAAGCATGCATGACTATATATAGAAAAAGTCATATTGACAGAATCTATTGTGGGTAGAAATAAGAGCATGCATTGAGAGCGTGAGAACTATGGTTTTAGGCAGTTAAACAAGGATGCATTACTATATATATATATATATATAAGAACTTATATTGACAGTGTCTTGTGGGTGGAAAGCAGAGAATGCACTGAGATAGTAAGAAACGCTTTTAGGCAGTTAAAGAAGGTGCATGACTATTTATATATAAATACAAGAAGTCATTGACAGACGCAAGAAAACTGGAAACATGCTGTTAGGCAGTTAACGAAGCATGCATGACTGTATATACAAAAAGGCATATTAGGCTGTCTTGTGGGTGGAAAGCAGAGAATGCATTGAGATAGTGAGAAACATGGTTTTAGGCAGTTAAAGAAGGTGCATGACTATTTATATATAAATACAAGAAGTCATTGACAGACGCAAGAAAACTGGAAACATGCTGTTAGGCAGTTAACGAAGCATGCATGACTGTATATACAAAAAGGCATATTAGGCTGTCTTGTGGGTGGAAAGCAGAGAATGCATTGAGATAGTGAGAAACATGGTTTTAGACAGGAAAACAAGGATGCATGACTATATATATACACAAGAACTTATATTGACAGGCTGTCTTGTGGGTAGAAAGAAGAGACTGCTTTGAGATAGTGAGAAATGCTTTTAGGCACTTAAACAAAGATGCATGACTATACATATATATACAAGAACTTATATTGACAGAGTGTTTTGTGGGTAGAAAGAAGAGAATGCATTGAGATAGTGAGAAATGCTTTTAGGCAGTTAAGCAAGGCTGCATGAATATATATATATATATATACAAGCACTTCTATTGACAGACTATCTTGTGGGTTGGAAAGAAGAGAATGCATATGAAGTAGTGAGAAACATATTGTGAAACACGGTTTTAGGCAAAGAAGGAGGCATGACTATATATATATATATATATACAAGAACTTATATTGAGAGTGTCTTGTGGGTGGAAAGCAGAGAATGCATTGAGATAGTGAGAAACAATTGTTTTAGGCAGTTAATGAAGGATGCTTGACTATATACAAGAAGTCGTATTGACAGACTGTCTTGTGGGTAGAAAGAAGAGACTGCTTTGAGATAGTAAGAAACGCTTTTAGGCAGTTAAACAAGGATGCATGACAATATATACATATATATATATATTCAAGATCTTATATTGACTGAGTGTCTTGTGGGTGGAAAGCAGAGAATGCATTGAGATAGTGAGAAACATGGTTTTAGGCAGTTAAAGAAGGTGCACGAGTACACACACACACATTTTCAGAACCGCTTGTCCCATACGGGGTCACGGGGAACCGGAGCCAACCCGGTAACACAGGGCGTAAGGCCGGAGGGGGAGGGGACACACCCAGGACGGGACGCCAGTCCGTCACAAGGCACCCCAAGCGGGACTCGAATCCCAGACCCACCGGAGAGCAGGACTGTGGTCCAACCCACTGCGCCACCACACCCCCCCGGTGCATGACTATTTATATATAAATACAAGAAGTCATTGACAAACGCAAGAACGCTTTCAACATGCTTTTAGGCAGTTAACGAAGCATGCATGACTATATATAGAAAAAGTCATATTGACAGAATCTATTGTGGGTAGAAATAAGAGCATGCATTGAGAGCGTGAGAACTATGGTTTTAGGCAGTTAAACAAGGATGCATTACTATATATATATAAGAACTTATATTGACAGAGTGTCTTGTGGGTGGAAAGCAGAGAATGCATTGAGATAGTGAGAAACATGGTTTTAGGCAGTTAACGAAGGATGCTTGACTATATACAAGAAGTCGTATTGACAGACTGTCTTGTGGGTAGAAAGCAGAGAATGCATTGACAAAGTGAGTAACATGGTTTTAGGCAGTTAAACAAGGATGCATGACTATATATATATACACAAGAACTTATATTGACAGAGTGTCTTGTGGGTGGAAAGCAGAGAATGCATTGAGATAGTGAGAAACATGGTTTTAGGCAGTTAAACAAGGCTGCATGACAATATATAAACAAGCACTTCTATTGAAAGACTGTCTTGTTGGTAGGAAAGAAGAGAATGCACTGAGATCGTGAGAACAATGGTTTTAGGCAGTTAAACAAGGATGCATTACTATATATATGTACAAGAACTTATATTGACAGAGTGTCTTGTGGGTGGAAAGCAGAGAATGCATTGAGATAGTGAGAAACGCTTTTAGGCAATTAAACAAAGATGCATGACTATATATATACAAGAACTTATATTGACAGTGTCTTGTGGGTGGAAAGCAGAGAATGCACTGAAATAGTAAGAAACGCTTTTAGGCAGTTAAACAAGGATGCATGACTATATATATATATATATCTATATATATATTCAAGATCTTATATTGACTGAGTGTCTTGTGGGTGGAAAGCAGAGAATGCATTGAGATAGTGAGACTGATATTTGGAAACGCTTTTAGGCAGTTAACGAAGCATGCATGACTATATATAGAAAAAGTCATATTGACAGAATCTATTGTGGGTAGAAATAAGAGCATGCATTGAGATCGTGAGAACTATGGTTTTTTTAGGCAGTTAAACAGGATGCATGACTATATATATATATATATATTCAAGATCTTATATTGACTGAGTGTCTTGTGGGTGGAAAGCAGAGAATGCATTGAGATAGTGAGACTGATATTTGGAAACGCTTTTAGGCAGTTAACGAAGCATGCATGACTATATATAGAAAAAGTCATATTGACAGAATCTATTGTGGGTAGAAATAAGAGCATGCATTGAGAGCGTGAGAACTATGGTTTTAGGCAGTTAAACAAGGCTGCATTACTATATATATATATATAAGAACTTATATTGACAGTGTCTTGTGGGTGGAAAGCAGAGAATGCACTGAGATAGTAAGAAACGCTTTTAGGCAGTTAAAGAAGGTGCATGACTATTTATATATAAATACAAGAAGTCATTGACAGACGCAAGAAAACTGGAAACATGCTGTTAGGCAGTTAACGAAGCATGCATGACTGTATATACAAAAAGGCATATTAGGCTGTCTTGTGGGTGGAAAGCAGAGAATGCATTGAGATAGTGAGAAACATGGTTTTAGACAGGAAAACAAGGATGCATGACTATATATATACACAAGAACTTATATTGACAGGCTGTCTTGTGGGTAGAAAGAAGAGAGTGCTTTGAGATAGTGAGAAATGCTTTTAGGCACTTAAACAAAGATGCATGACTATACATATATATACAAGAACTTATATTGACAGAGTGTTTTGTGGGTAGAAAGAAGAGAATGCATTGAGATAGTGAGAAATGCTTTTAGGCAGTTAAGCAAGGCTGCATGAATATATATATATATATATATACAAGCACTTCTATTGACAGACTATCTTGTGGGTAGGAAAGAAGAGAATGCATATGAAGTAGTGAGAAACATATTGCGAAACACGGTTTTAGGCAGAGAAGGAGGCATGACTATATATATATATATATATATACAAGAACTTATATTGAGAGTGTCTTGTGGGTGGAAAGCAGAGAATGCATTGAGATAGTGAGAAACAATTGTTTTAGGCAGTTAACGAAGGATGCTTGACTATATACAAGAAGTCGTATTGACAGACTGTCTTGTGGGTAGAAAGAAGAGACTGCTTTGAGATAGTAAGAAACGCTTTTAGGCAGTTAAACAAGGATGCATGACAATATATACACACACACACACACACATTCCCAGAACCGCTTGTCCCTCACGGGGTCACGGGAAACCGGAGCCTACCCGGCAACACAGGGCGTAAGGCCGGAGGGGGAAGGGGACACACCCAGGACGGGACGCCAGTCCGTCGCAAGGCACCCCAAGCGGGACTCGAACCCCAGACCCACCGAAGAGCAGGACTGCGGTCCAACCCACTGCGCCACCGCATCCCCTTCACAATATATACATATATATATATATTCAAGATCTTATATTGACTGAGTGTCTTGTGGGTGGAAAGCAGAGAATGCATTGAGATAGTGAGAAACATGGTTTTAGGCAGTTAAAGAAGGTGCACGAGTACACACACACACACATTTTCAGAACCGCTTGTCCCATACGGGGTCACGGGGAACCGGAGCCAACCCGGTAACACAGGGCGTAAGGCCGGAGGGGGAGGGGACACACCCAGGACGGGACGCCAGTCCGTCACAAGGCACCCCAAGCGGGACTCGAATCCCAGACCCACCGGAGAGCAGGACTGTGGTCCAACCCACTGCGCCACCACACCCCCCGGTGCATGACTATTTATATATAAATACAAGAAGTCATTGACAAACGCAAGAACGCTTTCAACATGCTTTTAGGCAGTTAACGAAGCATGCATGACTATATATAGAAAAAGTCATATTGACAGAATCTATTGTGGGTAGAAATAAGAGCATGCATTGAGAGCGTGAGAACTATGGTTTTAGGCAGTTAAACAAGGATGCATTACTATATATATATATATATATATATAAGAACTTATATTGACAGTGTCTTGTGGGTGGAAAGCAGAGAATGCACTGAGATAGTAAGAAACGCTTTTAGGCAGTTAAAGAAGGTGCATGACTATTTATATATAAATACAAGAAGTCATTGACAGACGCAAGAAAACTGGAAACATGCTGTTAGGCAGTTAACGAAGCATGCATGACTGTATATACAAAAAGGCATATTAGGCTGTCTTGTGGGTGGAAAGCAGAGAATGCATTGAGATAGTGAGAAACATGGTTTTAGGCAGTTAAAGAAGGTGCATGACTATTTATATATAAATACAAGAAGTCATTGACAGACGCAAGAAAACTGGAAACATGCTGTTAGGCAGTTAACGAAGCATGCATGACTGTATATACAAAAAGGCATATTAGGCTGTCTTGTGGGTGGAAAGCAGAGAATGCATTGAGATAGTGAGAAACATGGTTTTAGACAGGAAAACAAGGATGCATGACTATATATATATACACAAGAACTTATATTGACAGGCTGTCTTGTGGGTAGAAAGAAGAGAGTGCTTTGAGATAGTGAGAAATGCTTTTAGGCACTTAAACAAAGATGCATGACTATACATATATATACAAGAACTTATACTGACAGAGTGTTTTGTGGGTAGAAAGAAGAGAATGCACTGAAATAGTAAGAAACGCTTTTAGGCAGTTAAACAGGGATGCATGACTATATATATATATATCTATATATATATATTCAAGATCTTATATTGACTGAGTGTCTTGTGGGTGGAAAGCAGAGAATGCATTGAGATAGTGAGAAACATGGTTTTAGGCAGTTAAAGAAGGTGCATGACTATTTATATATAAATACAAGAAGTCATTGACAGACGCAAGAAAGCTGGAAACATGCTTTTAGGCAGTTAACGAAGCATGCATGACTGTATATACAAAAAGGCATATTAGGCTGTCTTGTGGGTGGAAAGCAGAGAATGCATTGAGATAGTGAGAAACGCTTTTAGGCACTTAAACAGGGATGCATGACTATATATATATATATCTATATATATATATTCAAGATCTTATATTGACTGAGTGTCTTGTGGGTGGAAAGCAGAGAATGCATTGAGATAGTGAGACTGATATTTGGAAACGCTTTTAGGCAGTTAACGAAGCATGCATGACTATATATAGAAAAAGTCATATTGACAGAATCTATTGTGGGTAGAAATAAGAGCATGCATTGAGAGCGTGAGAACTATGGTTTTAGGCAGTTAAACAAGGATGCATTACTATATATATATAAGAACTTATATTGACAGTGTCTTGTGGGTGGAAAGCAGAGAATGCACTGAGATAGTAAGAAACGCTTTTAGGCAGTTAAACAAGGATGCATGACTATATATAATCAAGATCTTATATTGACTGAGTGTCTTGTGGGTGGAAAGCAGAGAATGCATTGAGATAGTGAGAAACATGGTTTTAGGCAGTTAAAGAAGGTGCATGACTATATATATACACAAGAACTTATATTGACAGGCTGTCTTGTGGGTAGAAAGAAGAGACTGCTTTGAGATAGTGAGAAATGCTTTTAGGCACTTAAACAAAGATGCATGACTATACATATATATACAAGAACTTATATTGACAGAGTGTTTTGTGGGTAGAAAGAAGAGAATGCATTGAGATAGTGAGAAATGCTTTTAGGCAGTTAAGCAAGGCTGCATGAATATATATATATATATTCAAGATCTTATATTGACTGAGTGTCTTGTGGGTGGAAAGCAGAGAATGCATTGAGATAGTGAGAAACATGGTTTTAGGCAGTTAAAGAAGGTGCACGAGTACACACACACACACATTTTCAGAACCGCTTGTCCCATACGGGGTCACGGGGAACCGGAGCCAACCCGGTAACACAGGGCGTAAGGCCGGAGGGGGAGGGGACACACCCAGGACGGGACGCCAGTCCGTCACAAGGCACCCCAAGCGGGACTCGAATCCCAGACCCACCGGAGAGCAGGACTGTGGTCCAACCCACTGCGCCACCACACCCCCCCGGTGCATGACTATTTATATATAAATACAAGAAGTCATTGACAAACGCAAGAACGCTTTCAACATGCTTTTAGGCAGTTAACGAAGCATGCATGACTATATATAGAAAAAGTCATATTGACAGAATCTATTGTGGGTAGAAATAAGAGCATGCATTGAGAGCGTGAGAACTATGGTTTTAGGCAGTTAAACAAGGATGCATTACTATATATATATATATATATATATAAGAACTTATATTGACAGTGTCTTGTGGGTGGAAAGCAGAGAATGCACTGAGATAGTAAGAAACGCTTTTAGGCAGTTAAAGAAGGTGCATGACTATTTATATATAAATACAAGAAGTCATTGACAGACGCAAGAAAACTGGAAACATGCTGTTAGGCAGTTAACGAAGCATGCATGACTGTATATACAAAAAGGCATATTAGGCTGTCTTGTGGGTGGAAAGCAGAGAATGCATTGAGATAGTGAGAAACATGGTTTTAGGCAGTTAAAGAAGGTGCATGACTATTTATATATAAATACAAGAAGTCATTGACAGACGCAAGAAAACTGGAAACATGCTGTTAGGCAGTTAACGAAGCATGCATGACTGTATATACAAAAGGCATATTAGGCTGTCTTGTGGGTGGAAAGCAGAGAATGCATTGAGATAGTGAGAAACATGGTTTTAGGCAGTTAAAGAAGGTGCATGACTATTTATATATAAATACAAGAAGTCATTGACAGACGCAAGAAAACTGGAAACATGCTGTTTAGGCAGTTAACGAAGCATGCATGACTGTATATACAAAAAGGCATATTAGGCTGTCTTGTGGGTGAAAAGCAGAGAATGCATTGAGATAGTGAGAAACATGGTTTTCGACAGTAACACAAGGATGCATGACTATATATATATACACAAGAACTTATATTGACAGGCTGTCTTGGTAGAAAGAAGAGAGTGCTTTGAGATAGTGAGAAATGCTTTTAGGCACTTAAACAAAGATGCATGACTATACATATATATACAAGAACTTATACTGACAGAGTGTTTTGTGGGTAGAAAGAAGAGAATGCACTGAAATAGTAAGAAACGCTTTTAGGCAGTTAAACAGGGATGCATGACTATATATATATATATCTATATATATATATTCAAGATCTTATATTGACTGAGTGTCTTGTGGGTGGAAAGCAGAGAATGCATTGAGATAGTGAGAAACATGGTTTTAGGCAGTTAAAGAAGGTGCATGACTATTTATATATAAATACAAGAAGTCATTGACAGATGCAAGAAAGCTGGAAACATGCTTTTAGGCAGTTAACGAAGCATGCATGACTATATATAGAAAAAGTCATATTGACAGAATCTATTGTGGGTAGAAATAAGAGCATGCATTGAGATCGTGAGAACTATGGTTTTTTTTAGGCAGTTAAACAAGGATGCATGACTATATATATATATATTCAAGATCTTATATTGACTGAGTGTCTTGTGGGTGGAAAGCAGAGAATGCATTGAGATAGTGAGACTGATATTTGGAAACGCTTTTAGGCAGTTAACGAAGCATGCATGACTATATATAGAAAAAGTCATATTGACAGAATCTATTGTGGGTAGAAATAAGAGCATGCATTGAGATCGTGAGAACTATGGTTTTTAGGCAGTTAAACAAGGATGCATGACTATATATATATATATTCAAGATCTTATATTGACTGAGTGTCTTGTGGGTGGAAAGCAGAGAATGCATAGAGATAGTGAGAAACATGGTTTTAGGCAGTTAAAGAAGGTGCATGACTATTTATATATAAATACAAGAAGTCATTGACAGACGCAAGAAAGCTGGAAACATGCTTTTAGGCAGTTAACGAAGCATGCATGACTGTATATACAAAAGGCATATTAGGCTGTCTTGTGGGTGGAAAGCAGAGAATGCATTGAGATAGTGAGAAACATGGTTTTAGACAGGAAAACAAGGATGCCTTACTATATACAAGAACTCATATTGACAGACTCGCGTGCGAGTAAACAGAAAATGCTTTGAGGGAGTGAGACTATTTGGAAACGCTTTTAGGCAGTTAACGAAGCGTGCATGACTATATATAGAAAAAGTCATATTGACAGAATCTATTGTGGGTAGAAATAAGAGCATGCATTGAGATCGTGAGAACTATGGTTTTTTGGCAGTTAAACAAGGATGCATGACTATATATATATATATATATATACAAGAACTTATATTGACAGGCTGTCTTGTGGGTAGAAAGCAGAGAATGCATTGACAAAGTGAGAAACATGGTTTTAGGCAGTTAAACAAGGATGCATTACTATATATATGTACAAGAACTTATATTGACAGAGTGTCTTGTGGGTGGAAAGCAGAGAATGCATTGAGATAGTGAGAAACATGGTTTTAGGCAGTTAAACAAGGCTGCCTGACAATATATAAACAAGCACTTCTATTGAAAGAATGTCTTGTTGGTAGGAAAGAAGATGCACTGAGATCGTGAGAACTATGGTTTTAGGCAGTTAAACAAGGATGCATTACTATATATATGTACAAGAACTTATATTGACAGAGTGTCTTGTGGGTGGAAAGCAGAGAATGCATTGAGATAGTGAGAAACATGGGTTTACGCAGTTAACGAAGGATGCTTGACTATATACAAGAAGTCGTATTGACAGACTGTCTTGTGGGTAGAAAGCAGAGAATGCATTGACAAAGTGAGTAACATGGTTTTAGGCAGTTAAACAAGGATGCATTACTATATATATGTACAAGAACTTATATTGACAGAGTGTCTTGTGGGTGGAAAGCAGAGAATGCATTGAGATAGTGAGAAACATGGTTTTAGGCAGTTAAACAAGGATGCATGACTATATATATATACAAGAACTTATATTGACAGACTGTCTTGTGGGTAGAAAGCAGAGACTGCTTTGAGATAGTGAGAAACGCTTTTAGGCACTTAAACAAAGATGCATAACAATACATATATACAAGAACTTATATTGACAGAGTGTTTTGTGGGTAGAAATAAGAGAATGCATTGAGAAGGTAAGAAATGCTTTTAGGCAGTTACACAAGGATGCATTACTATATATATGTACAAGAACTTATATTGACAGAGTGTTTTGTGGGTAGAAATAAGAGAATGCATTGAGAAGGTAAGAAACGCTTTTAGGCAGTTACACAAGGATGCATTACTATACATATATACAAGAACTTATATTGACAGTGTCTTGTGGGTGGAAAGCAGAGAATGCACTGAGATAGTAAGAAACGCTTTTAGGCAGTTAAACAAGGATGCATGACTATATATATATATATTCAAGATCTTATATTGACTGAGTGTCTTGTGGGTGGAAAGCAGAGAATGCATTGAGATAGTGAGAAACATGGTTTTAGGCAGTTAAAGAAGGTGCATGACTATTTATATATAAATACAAGAAGTCATTGACAAACGCAAGAACGCTTTCAACATGCTTTTAGGCAGTTAACGAAGCATGCATGACTATATATAGAAAAAGTCATATTGACAGAATCTATTGTGGGTAGAAATAAGAGCATGCATTGAGAGCGTGAGAACTATGGTTTTAGGCAGTTAAACAAGGATGCATTACTATATATATATATATATAAGAACTTATATTGACAGTGTCTTGTGGGTGGAAAGCAGAGAATGCACTGAGATAGTAAGAAACGCTTTTAGGCAGTTAAAGAAGGTGCATGACTATTTATATATAAATACAAGAAGTCATTGACAGACGCAAGAAAACTGGAAACATGCTGTTAGGCAGTTAACGAAGCATGCATGACTGTATATACAAAAAGGCATATTAGGCTGTCTTGTGGGTGGAAAGCAGAGAATGCATTGAGATAGTGAGAAACATGGTTTTAGGCAGTTAAAGAAGGTGCATGACTATTTATATATAAATACAAGAAGTCATTGACAGACGCAAGAAAACTGGAAACATGCTGTTAGGCAGTTAACGAAGCATGCATGACTGTATTATACAAAAAGGCATATTAGGCTGTCTTGTGGGTGGAAAGCAGAGAATGCATTGAGATAGTGAGAAACATGGTTTTAGACAGGAAAACAAGGATGCATGACTATATATATACACAAGAACTTATATTGACAGGCTGTCTTGTGGGTAGAAAGAAGAGAGTGCTTTGAGATAGTGAGAAATGCTTTTAGGCACTTAAACAAAGATGCATGACTATACATATATACAAGAACTTATATTGACAGAGTGTTTTGTGGGTAGAAAGAAGAGAATGCATTGAGATAGTGAGAAATGCTTTTAGGCAGTTAAGCAAGGCTGCATGAATATATATATATATATATATATACAAGCACTTCTATTGACAGACTATCTTGTGGGTAGGAAAGAAGAGAATGCATATGAAGTAGTGAGAAACATATTGCGAAACACGGTTTTAGGCAGAGAAGGAGGCATGACTATATATATATATATATATATATACAAGAACTTATATTGAGAGTGTCTTGTGGGTGGAAAGCAGAGAATGCATTGAGATAGTGAGAAACAATTGTTTTAGGCAGTTAACGAAGGATGCTTGACTATATACAAGAAGTCGTATTGACAGACTGTCTTGTGGGTAGAAAGAAGAGACTGCTTTGAGATAGTAAGAAACGCTTTTAGGCAGTTAAACAAGGATGCATGACAATATATACATATATATATATATTCAAGATCTTATATTGACTGAGTGTCTTGTGGGTGGAAAGCAGAGAATGCATTGAGATAGTGAGAAACATGGTTTTAGGCAGTTAAAGAAGGTGCACGAGTACACACACACACACATTTTCAGAACCGCTTGTCCCATACGGGTCACGGGGAACCGGAGCCAACCCGGTAACACAGGGCGTAAGGCCGGAGGGGGAGGGGACACACCCAGGACGGGACGCCAGTCCGTCACAAGGCACCCCAAGCGGGACTCGAATCCCAGACCCACCGGAGAGCAGGACTGTGGTCCAACCCACTGCGCCACCACACCCCCCCGGTGCATGACTATTTATATATAAATACAAGAAGTCATTGACAAACGCAAGAACGCTTTCAACATGCTTTTAGGCAGTTAACGAAGCATGCATGACTATATATAGAAAAAGTCATATTGACAGAATCTATTGTGGGTAGAAATAAGAGCATGCATTGAGAGCGTGAGAACTATGGTTTTAGGCAGTTAAACAAGGATGCATTACTATATATATATATATATATATAAGAACTTATATTGACAGTGTCTTGTGGGTGGAAAGCAGAGAATGCACTGAGATAGTAAGAAACGCTTTTAGGCAGTTAAAGAAGGTGCATGACTATTTATATATAAATACAAGAAGTCATTGACAGACGCAAGAAAGCTGGAAACATGCTTTTAGGCAGTTAACGAAGCATGCATGACTGTATATACAAAAAGGCATATTAGGCTGTCTTGTGGGTGGAAAGCAGAGAATGCATTGAGATAGTGAGAAACATGGTTTTAGGCAGTTAAGAAGGTGCATGACTATTTATATATAAATACAAGAAGTCATTGACAGACGCAAGAAAACTGGAAACATGCTGTTAGGCAGTTAACGAAGCATGCATGACTGTATATACAAAAAGGCATATTAGGCTGTCTTGTGGGTGGAAAGCAGAGAATGCATTGAGATAGTGAGAAACATGGTTTTAGGCAGTTAAAGAAGGTGCATGACTATTTATATATAAATACAAGAAGTCATTGACAGACGCAAGAAAACTGGAAACATGCTGTTAGGCAGTTAACGAAGCATGCATGACTGTATATACAAAAAGGCATATTAGGCTGTCTTGTGGGTGGAAAGCAGAGAATGCATTGAGATAGTGAGAAACATGGTTTTAGACAGGAAAACAAGGATGCATGACTATATATATATACACAAGAACTTATATTGACAGGCTGTCTTGTGGGTAGAAAGAAGAGAGTGCTTTGAGATAGTGAGAAATGCTTTTAGGCACTTAAACAAAGATGCATGACTATACATATATATACAAGAACTTATACTGACAGAGTGTTTTGTGGGTAGAAAGAAGAGAATGCACTGAAATAGTAAGAAACGCTTTTAGGCAGTTAAACAGGGATGCATGACTATATATATATATATCTATATATATATATTCAAGATCTTATATTGACTGAGTGTCTTGTGGGTGGAAAGCAGAGAATGCATTGAGATAGTGAGAAACATGGTTTTAGGCAGTTAAAGAAGGTGCATGACTATTTATATATAAATACAAGAAGTCATTGACAGACGCAGAAAGCTGGAAACATGCTTTTAGGCAGTTAACGAAGCATGCATGACTGTATATACAAAAAGGCATATTAGGCTGTCTTGTGGGTGGAAAGCAGAGAATGCATTGAGATAGTGAGAAACATGGTTTTAGGCAGTTAAACAGGGATGCATGACTATATATATATATCTATATATATATATTCAAGATCTTATATTGACTGAGTGTCTTGTGGGTGGAAAGCAGAGAATGCATTGAGATAGTGAGACTGATATTTGGAAACGCTTTTAGGCAGTTAACGAAGCATGCATGACTATATATAGAAAAAGTCATATTGACAGAATCTATTGTGGGTAGAAATAAGAGCATGCATTGAGAGCGTGAGAACTATGGTTTTAGGCAGTTAAACAAGGATGCATTACTATATATATATAAGAACTTATATTGACAGTGTCTTGTGGGTGGAAAGCAGAGAATGCACTGAGATAGTAAGAAACGCTTTTAGGCAGTTAAACAAGGATGCATGACTATATATAATCAAGATCTTATATTGACTGAGTGTCTTGTGGGTGGAAAGCAGAGAATGCATTGAGATAGTGAGAAACATGGTTTTAGGCAGTTAAAGAAGGTGCATGACTATATATATACACAAGAACTTATATTGACAGGCTGTCTTGTGGGTAGAAAGAAGAGACTGCTTTGAGATAGTGAGAAATGCTTTTAGGCACTTAAACAAAGATGCATGACTATACATATATATACAAGAACTTATATTGACAGAGTGTTTTGTGGGTAGAAAGAAGAGAATGCATTGAGATAGTGAGAAATGCTTTTAGGCAGTTAAGCAAGGCTGCATGAATATATATATATATATTCAAGATCTTATATTGACTGAGTGTCTTGTGGGTGGAAAGCAGAGAATGCATTGAGATAGTGAGAAACATGGTTTTAGGCAGTTAAAGAAGGTGCACGAGTACACACACACACACATTTTCAGAACCGCTTGTCCCATACGGGGTCACGGGGAACCGGAGCCAACCCGGTAACACAGGGCGTAAGGCCGGAGGGGGAGGGGACACACCCAGGACGGGACGCCAGTCCGTCACAAGGCACCCCAAGCGGGACTCGAATCCCAGACCCACCGGAGAGCAGGACTGTGGTCCAACCCACTGCGCCACCACACCCCCCCGGTGCATGACTATTTATATATAATACAAGAAGTCATTGACAAACGCAAGAACGCTTTCAACATGCTTTTAGGCAGTTAACGAAGCATGCATGACTATATATAGAAAAAGTCATATTGACAGAATCTATTGTGGGTAGAAATAAGAGCATGCATTGAGAGCGTGAGAACTATGGTTTTAGGCAGTTAAACAAGGATGCATTACTATATATATATATATATATATAAGAACTTATATTGACAGTGTCTTGTGGGTGGAAAGCAGAGAATGCACTGAGATAGTAAGAAACGCTTTTAGGCAGTTAAAGAAGGTGCATGACTATTTATATATAAATACAAGAAGTCATTGACAGACGCAAGAAAACTGGAAACATGCTGTTAGGCAGTTAACGAAGCATGCATGACTGTATATACAAAAAGGCATATTAGGCTGTCTTGTGGGTGGAAAGCAGAGAATGCATTGAGATAGTGAGAAACATGGTTTTAGGCAGTTAAAGAAGGTGCATGACTATTTATATATAAATACAAGAAGTCATTGACAGACGCAAGAAAACTGGAAACATGCTGTTAGGCAGTTAACGAAGCATGCATGACTGTATATACAAAAAGGCATATTAGGCTGTCTTGTGGGTGGAAAGCAGAGAATGCATTGAGATAGTGAGAAACATGGTTTTAGGCAGTTAAAGAAGGTGCATGGACTATTTATATATAAATACAAGAAGTCATTGACAGACGCAAGAAAACTGGAAACATGCTGTTAGGCAGTTAACGAAGCATGCATGACTGTATATACAAAAAGGCATATTAGGCTGTCTTGTGGGTGGAAAGCAGAGAATGCATTGAGATAGTGAGAAACATGGTTTTAGACAGGAAAACAAGGATGCATGACTATATATATATACACAAGAACTTATATTGACAGGCTGTCTTGTGGGTAGAAAGAAGAGAGTGCTTTGAGATAGTGAGAAATGCTTTTAGGCACTTAAACAAAGATGCATGACTATACATATATATACAAGAACTTATACTGACAGAGTGTTTTGTGGGTAGAAAGAAGAGAATGCACTGAAATAGTAAGAAACGCTTTTAGGCAGTTAAACAGGGATGCATGACTATATATATATATATCTATATATATATATTCAAGATCTTATATTGACTGAGTGTCTTGTGGGTGGAAAGCAGAGAATGCATTGAGATAGTGAGAAACATGGTTTTAGGCAGTTAAAGAAGGTGCATGACTATTTATATATAAATACAAGAAGTCATTGACAGACGCAAGAAAGCTGGAAACATGCTTTTAGGCAGTTAACGAAGCATGCATGACTGTATATACAAAAAGGCATATTAGGCTGTCTTGTGGGTGGAAAGCAGAGAATGCATTGAGATAGTGAGAAACGCTTTTAGGCAGTTAAACAAGGATGCATGACTATATATATATATATTCAAGATCTTATATTGACTGAGTGTCTTGTGGTGGAAAGCAGAGAATGCATTGAGATAGTGAGACTGATATTTGGAAACGCTTTTAGGCAGTTAACGAAGCATGCATGACTATATATAGAAAAAGTCATATTGACAGAATCTATTGTGGGTAGAAATAAGAGCATGCATTGAGAGCGTGAGAACTATGGTTTAGGCAGTTAAACAAGGATGCATTACTATATATATAAGAACTTATATTGACAGTGTCTTGTGGGTGGAAAGCAGAGAATGCACTGAGATAGTAAGAAACGCTTTTAGGCAGTTAAACAAGGATGCATGACTATATATAATCAAGATCTTATATTGACTGAGTGTCTTGTGGGTGGAAAGCAGAGAATGCATTGAGATAGTGAGAAACATGGTTTTAGGCAGTTAAAGAAGGTGCATGACTATATATATACACAAGAACTTATATTGACAGGCTGTCTTGTGGGTAGAAAGAAGAGACTGCTTTGAGATAGTGAGAAATGCTTTTAGGCACTTAAACAAAGATGCATGACTATACATATATATACAAGAACTTATATTGACAGAGTGTTTTGTGGGTAGAAAGAAGAGAATGCATTGAGATAGTGAGAAATGCTTTTAGGCAGTTAAGCAAGGCTGCATGAATATATATATATATTCAAGATCTTATATTGACTGAGTGTCTTGTGGGTGGAAAGCAGAGAATGCATTGAGATAGTGAGAAACATGGTTTTAGGCAGTTAAAGAAGGTGCATGACTATTTATATATAAATACAAGAAGTCATTGACAGATGCAAGAAAGCTGGAAACATGCTTTTAGGCAGTTAACGAAGCATGCATGACTATATATAGAAAAAGTCATATTGACAGAATCTATTGTGGGTAGAAATAAGAGCATGCATTGAGATCGTGAGAACTATGGTTTTTTTTAGGCAGTTAAACAAGGATGCATGACTATATATATATATATATTCAAGATCTTATATTGACTGAGTGTCTTGTGGGTGGAAAGCAGAGAATGCATTGAGATAGTGAGACTGATATTTGGAAAACGCTTTTAGGCAGTTAACGAAGCATGCATGACTATATATAGAAAAAGTCATATTGACAGAATCTATTGTGGGTAGAAATAAGAGCATGCATTGAGATCGTGAGAACTATGGTTTTTAGGCAGTTAAACAAGGATGCATGACTATATATATATATATTCAAGATCTTATATTGACTGAGTGTCTTGTGGGTGGAAAGCAGAGAATGCATAGAGATAGTGAGAAACATGGTTTTAGGCAGTTAAAGAAGGTGCATGACTATTTATATATAAATACAAGAAGTCATTGACAGACGCAAGAAAGCTGGAAACATGCTTTTAGGCAGTTAACGAAGCATGCATGACTGTATATACAAAAAGGCATATTAGGCTGTCTTGTGGGTGGAAAGCAGAGAATGCATTGAGATAGTGAGAAACATGGTTTTAGACAGGAAAACAAGGATGCCTTACTATATACAAGAACTCATATTGACAGACTCGCGTGCGAGTAAACAGAAAATGCTTTGAGGGAGTGAGACTATTTGGAAACGCTTTTAGGCAGTTAACGAAGCATGCATGACTATATATAGAAAAAGTCATATTGACAGAATCTATTGTGGGTAGAAATAAGAGCATGCATTGAGATCGTGAGAACTATGGTTTTTTTGGCAGTTAAACAAGGATGCATGACTATATATATATATATATATACAAGAACTTATATTGACAGGCTGTCTTGTGGGTAGAAAGCAGAGAATGCATTGACAAAGTGAGAAACATGGTTTTAGGCAGTTAAACAAGGATGCATTACTATATATATGTACAAGAACTTATATTGACAGAGTGTCTTGTGGGTGGAAAGCAGAGAATGCATTGAGATAGTGAGAAACATGGTTTTAGGCAGTTAAACAAGGCTGCATGACAATATATAAACAAGCACTTCTATTGAAAGAATGTCTTGTTGGTAGGAAAGAAGATGCACTGAGATCGTGAGAACTATGGTTTTAGGCAGTTAAACAAGGATGCATTACTATATATATGTACAAGAACTTATATTGACAGAGTGTCTTGTGGGTGGAAAGCAGAGAATGCATTGAGATAGTGAGAAACATGGGTTTAGGCAGTTAACGAAGGATGCTTGACTATATACAAGAAGTCGTATTGACAGACTGTCTTGTGGGTAGAAAGCAGAGAATGCATTGACAAAGTGAGTAACATGGTTTTAGGCAGTTAAACAAGGATGCATTACTATATATATGTACAAGAACTTATATTGACAGAGTGTCTTGTGGGTGGAAGCAGAGAATGCATTGAGATAGTGAGAAACATGGTTTTAGGCAGTTAAACAAGGATGCATGACTATATATATATACAAGAACTTATATTGACTGAGTGTCTTGTGGGTAGAAAGCAGAGACTGCTTTGAGATAGTGAGAAACGCTTTTAGGCACTTAAACAAAGATGCATAACAATACATATATACAAGAACTTATATTGACAGAGTGTTTTGTGGGTAGAAATAAGAGAATGCATTGAGAAGGTAAGAAATGCTTTTAGGCAGTTACACAAGGATGCATTACTATATATATGTACAAGAACTTATATTGACAGAGTGTTTTGTGGGTAGAAATAAGAGAATGCATTGAGAAGGTAAGAAACGCTTTAGGCAGTTACACAAGGATGCATTACTATACATATATACAAGAACTTATATTGACAGTGTCTTGTGGGTGGAAAGCAGAGAATGCACTGAGATAGTAAGAAACACTTTTAGGCAGTTAAACAAGGATGCATGACTATATATATATATCTATATATATATTCAAGATCTTATATTGACTGAGTGTCTTGTGGGTGGAAAGCAGAGAATGCATTGAAATAGTGAGAAACGCTTTTAGGCACTTAAACAAAGATGCATGACTATATATATGTACAAGAACTTATATTGACTGAGTGTCTTGTGGGTGGAAAGCAGAGAATGCACTGAGATAGTAAGAAACGCTTTTAGGCAGTTAAACAAGGATGCATGACTATATATATATATATTCAAGATCTTATATTGACTGAGTGTCTTGTGGGTGGAAAGCAGAGAATGCATTGAGATAGTGAGAAACATGGTTTAGGCAGTTAAAGAAGGTGCATGACTATTTATATAGAAATACAAGAAGTCATTGACAGATGCAAGAAAGCTGGAAACATGCTTTTAGGCAGTTAACGAAGCATGCATGACTATATATAGAAAAAGTCATATGACAGAATCTATTGTGGGTAGAAATAAGAGCATGCATTGAGAGCGTGAGAACTATGGTTTTAGGCAGTTAAACAAGGCTGCATTACTATATATATATATATAAGAACTTATATTGACAGTGTCTTGTGGGTGGAAAGCAGAGAATGCACTGAGATAGTAAGAAACGCTTTTAGGCAGTTAAAGAAGGTGCATGACTATTTATATATAAATACAAGAAGTCATTGACAGACGCAAGAAAACTGGAAACATGCTGTTAGGCAGTTAACGAAGCATGCATGACTGTATATACAAAAAGGCATATTAGGCTGTCTTGTGGGTGAAAGCAGAGAATGCATTGAGATAGTGAGAAACATGGTTTTAGGCAGTTAAAGAAGGTGCATGACTATTTATATATAAATACAAGAAGTCATTGACAGACGCAAGAAAACTGGAAACATGCTGTTAGGCAGTTAACGAAGCATGCATGACTGTATATACAAAAAGGCATATTAGGCTGTCTTGTGGGTGGAAAGCAGAGAATGCATTGAGATAGTGAGAAACATGGTTTTAGACAGGAAAACAAGGATGCATGACTATATATATACACAAGAACTTATATTGACAGGCTGTCTTGTGGGTAGAAAGAAGAGAGTGCTTTGAGATAGTGAGAAATGCTTTTAGGCACTTAAACAAAGATGCATGACTATACATATATATACAAGAACTTATATTGACAGAGTGTTTTGTGGGTAGAAAGAAGAGAATGCATTGAGATAGTGAGAAATGCTTTTAGGCAGTTAAGCAAGGCTGCATGAATATATATATATATATATATATATACAAGCACTTCTATTGACAGACTATCTTGTGGGTAGGAAAGAAGAGAATGCATATGAAGTAGTGAGAAACATATTGCGAAACACGGTTTTAGGCAGAGAAGGAGGCATGACTATATATATATATATATATACAAGAACTTATATTGAGAGTGTCTTGTGGGTGGAAAGCAGAGAATGCATTGAGATAGTGAGAAACAATTGTTTTAGGCAGTTAACGAAGGATGCTTGACTATAACAAGAAGTCGTATTGACAGACTGTCTTGTGGGTAGAAGAAGAGACTGCTTTGAGATAGTAAGAAACGCTTTTAGGCAGTTAAACAAGGATGCATGACAATATATACATATATATATATTCAAGATCTTATATTGACTGAGTGTCTTGTGGGTGGAAAGCAGAGAATGCATTGAGATAGTGAGAAACATGGTTTTAGGCAGTTAAAGAAGGTGCACGAGTACACACACACACACATTTTCAGAACCGCTTGTCCCATACGGGGTCACGGGGAACCGGAGCCAACCCGGTAACACAGGGCGTAAGGCCGGAGGGGGAGGGGACACACCCAGGACGGGACGCCAGTCCGTCACAAGGCACCCCAAGCGGGACTCGAATCCCAGACCCACCGGAGAGCAGGACTGTGGTCCAACCCACTGCGCCACCACACCCCCCCCGGTGCATGACTATTTATATATAAATACAAGAAGTCATTGACAAACGCAAGAACGCTTTCAACATGCTTTAGGCAGTTAACGAAGCATGCATGACTATATATAGAAAAAGTCATATGACAGAATCTATTGTGGGTAGAAATAAGAGCATGCATTGAGAGCGTGAGAACTATGGTTTTAGGCAGTTAAACAAGGATGCATTACTATATATATATATATATATATAAGAACTTATATTGACAGTGTCTTGTGGGTGGAAAGCAGAGAATGCACTGAGATAGTAAGAAACGCTTTTAGGCAGTTAAAGAAGGTGCATGACTAATTTATATATAAATACAAGAAGTCATTGACAGACGCAAGAAAACTGGAAACATGCTGTTAGGCAGTTAACGAAGCATGCATGACTGTATATACAAAAAGGCATATTAGGCTGTCTTGTGGGTGGAAAGCAGAGAATGCATTGAGATAGTGAGAAACATGGTTTTAGGCAGTTAAAGAAGCATGCATGACTATTTATATATAAATACAAGAAGTCATTGACAGACGCAAGAAAACTGGAAACATGCTGTTAGGCAGTTAACGAAGCATGCATGACTGTATATACAAAAAGGCATATTAGGCTGTCTTGTGGGTGGAAAGCAGAGAATGCATTGAGATAGTGAGAAACATGGTTTAGGCAGTTAAAGAAGGTGCATGACTATTATATATAAATACAAGAAGTCATTGACAGACGCAAGAAAACTGGAAACATGCTGTTAGGCAGTTAACGAAGCATGCATGACTGTATATACAAAAAAGCATATTAGGCTGTCTTGTGGGTGGAAAGCAGAGAATGCATTGAGATAGTGAGAAACATGGTTTTAGACAGGAAAACAAGGATGCATGACTATATATATATATACACAAGAACTTATATTGACAGGCTGTCTTGTGGGTAGAAAGAAGAGAGTGCTTTGAGATAGTGAGAAATGCTTTTAGGCACTTAAACAAAGATGCATGACTATACATATATATACAAGAACTTATACTGACAGAGTGTTTTTGTGGGTAGAAAGAAGAGAATGCACTGAAATAGTAAGAAACGCTTTTAGGCAGTTAAACAGGGATGCATGACTATATATATATATATCTATATATATATATTCAAGATCTTATATTGACTGAGTGTCTTGTGGGTGGAAAGCAGAGAATGCATTGAGATAGTGAGAAACATGGTTTAGGCAGTTAAAGAAGGTGCATGACTATTTATATATAAATACAAGAAGTCATTGACAGACGCAAGAAAGCTGGAAACATGCTTTTAGGCAGTTAACGAAGCATGCATGACTGTATATACAAAAAGGCATATTAGGCTGTCTTGTGGGTGGAAAGCAGAGAATGCATTGAGATAGTGAGACTGATATTTGGAAACGCTTTTAGGCAGTTAACGAAGCATGCATGACTATATATAGAAAAAGTCATATTGACAGAATCTATTGTGGGTAGAAATAAGAGCATGCATTGAGAGCGTGAGAACTATGGTTTTAGGCAGTTAAACAAGGATGCATTACTATATATATATAAGAACTTATATTGACAGTGTCTTGTGGGTGGAAAGCAGAGAATGCACTGAGATAGTAAGAAACGCTTTTAGGCAGTTAAACAAGGATGCATGACTATATATAATCAAGATCTTATATTGACTGAGTGTCTTGTGGGTGGAAAGCAGAGAATGCATTGAGATAGTGAGAAACATGGTTTTAGGCAGTTAAAGAAGGTGCATGACTATATATATACACAAGAACTTATATTGACAGGCTGTCTTGTGGGTAGAAAGAAGAGACTGCTTTGAGATAGTGAGAAATGCTTTTAGGCAGTTAAAGAAGGTGCATGACTATTTATATATAAATACAAGAACTTATATTGACAGAGTGTTTTGTGGGTAGAAAGAAGAGAATGCATTGAGATAGTGAGAAATGCTTTTAGGCAGTTAGCAAGGCTGCATGAATATATATATATATTCAAGATCTTATATTGACTGAGTGTCTTGTGGGTGGAAAGCAGAGAATGCATTGAGATAGTGAGAAACATGGTTTTAGGCAGTTAAAGAAGGTGCACGAGTACACACCACACACATTTTCAGAACCGCTTGTCCATACGGGGTCACGGGGAACCGGAGCCAACCCGGAACACAGGCGTAAGGCGGAGGGGGAGGGGACACACCCAGGACGGACGCCAGTCCGTCACAAGGCACCCCAAGCGGACTCGAATCCCAGACCCACCGGAGAGCAGGACTGTGGTCCAACCCACTGCGCCACCCCCCCGGTGCATGACTATTTATATATAAATACAAGAAGTCATTGACAAACGCAAGAACGCTTTCAACATGCTTTTAGGCAGTTAACGAAGCATGCATGACTATATATAGAAAAAGTCATATGACAGAATCTATGTGGGTAGAAATAAGAGCATGCTGAGAGAGTGAGAACTATGGTTTTAGGCAGTTAAACAAGGATGCATTACTATAATATATTATATATAATATAAGAACTTATATTGACAGTGTCTTGTGGGTGGAAAGCAGAGAATGCACTGAGATAGTAAGAAAACGCTTTTAG